>NC_037675.1:107464863-107539275 GCF_003255815.1 Theropithecus gelada
GACCCTCCTTTTCAGACCTGAGCAGGGTGATGGACCTGCTTTGGGACAGGAGAGGGGAAGAGATGAACCCAGCACCCAGACCCAGGTGAGCCATTCCTCAGCAGGCCGTCGCTGGGCCGGAGCTTGCACAGGTGTGAAAGAGCGTGTCTTGGTCTTCAGGGGCCCGTTGGAGTTGGAGGGAGGATGCTGTAAACTCTCGCTCACAGAAGAACCCGTCATCGCTGTGCCCGTGTTTATGTGAATGGGGATGTGTTTCCTGGGTGTGCTCATCCCCAAAGAAGAATTAATCAGGTCTCTAGGACTAGAAGGAGGTTGTGGCATTTGTGTGTATTAAAATCTGTGGCTGGACCATAAATTACATTAAAATGCTCATGGGAAGGCACAATGGAAAGAAACACTTTGTTACAGAAGGGAAAAAATGGTAATTATTTAAATGAGATGCCTTTGGAGTCACCGCGCCGAGAGGAGCCGATCACATGAGAGTGCTGGGTTTCATGTTCAGGAGATCAGGAGTGTCCGTCTGCTGGCTTTTACGATACTCAGAAAGAGCTGAGAGTATAATTTATGAATGGAGGGCACGTAGAGAAAGGGGAGGCCAAATGTTTGATGGGAATGGAGGGTCACTATTGGAGCCATTAGGAAATATAGAAGCTGAATTATGCTGAAGCACAGAACAGTGTTCCTGGGTAATTCTGTGTTGCTTTGGGAGCTGCTGAACATACAGAAGTTTCACTGTTCTTAGTCCTCGAATTCTCTAGAATCTCTTGAAAGCCCAGTTTTAAATATTGGGAATGTAGGTAAGACACATTCACGGTTAAAAATTCTTAAGAGAGGATGTAGGAAGAAATGTAAAGTAATCAATTTAGGTTATGAAAATTTAGTTATGGCGAACTGTGATGTCCGTTTCTCACTTGGAATAATGGAATGTGAGTCATTAATCATCCCAACGGCTCATTTTTCCATAGCCATCAATTACAAAACTGCTGGATAATTTCCTGAATTGCCCACCCTAGAAGCTGACCTCACATTTCCTCAGTGAGAAACCGCCAGTCCCGTTGAGCCAGACTCGTTTTTCCCATCAGGGATTTTGTATCTCTGTGGACCCATAGTACAGTGCTGGTGAGGGCGGCAGAGAGGAGGATCTGAAGAAGCCATTCTTGAGCCATTCTTCAGCAGAGGAGAGAAGAAGAATTGCAGTCTTCCCATTTACCTGTTGGCCTTGCATCTGCATATGGCCTCGGGAATGCTGCCAGCCTATCCACGCATGATGTAGCTTATTTAGGGGATGAAGGCGGCATGCTGGGTGTGCCAGTGCCGACAGCCAAGAGAATCAACTGCCTGGTGCATGCTGCTTTTATGAAAGCAAGCCCAGGGTCACTTGCTTTCTTTTGTATTAGATTCTCTGATGAAGCTGTTTCTTCATTTTTGTTAAAATTGCCACACATAGTTACCTAGAGGCATTACAATAAACTGATCTGAGACTTCACTGACTTCCTGGTGAGGTTAAAATGAGTGTCAGGTGCATAGTGAGACAGACAGGAGACATGGGTGCATAGCAAGCTTGTGTTCACCATGGTTTGTATCTTAATTAGGGAAACTTCTGTACCTTTCTTAGATGTTCGGATACTCCATTAAGGACCCTGACATAACATGATTTATTGACAGACCATAGCTGAAAATATAGAACTGGATATAACAAGGAGAATGTACTATTACTATCTTATCTTTACCTTAAAATACACTCTTCCATCTGAGGTGAAAATTAATCCAGACGGTAGAACTTATTGCAGTTATCACAGCATTTTCCAAATCAAAAGCCACAGAACAAACATATGGACAGATAGCAGGTATGTTTTTGGAATCATAAACAACTTTGTGATGATTGTAAAACCAAGTGGTGTCTCACAAGAGCTGGAAACCTCTCAAAATGAAACAACACACTGAGGATCTTTGAGAAGTACTCTGACCTCCTAGCGAACTGACTGATACAGAGGCTGAGCTCCATGTAGAAAGGCAAAGGAATTTCTGCAGGACGCCGTCATGCCAAGCACAGCCATAACCTGGTCCCAGCCCTTTTCACACACTCAATGGTTAGATCTTGGGAGGGAATCAAAGAAACCATTGTAAAATATCAAAATTTAAATTCTGATTTTGAATTTAAAAAGTGTTAAAATATGCTTGTGGCCTACACTCAGAAAATCTGTGTCCTTCAGATGGTTTCTCGGTGGCACCAGATGGTTTCAAGTGGCTGTTTGTTAAGTTCCTCAGTGAAACTACCAGATACAGAATAGATAAACTGTCACTATCTTAAATTAACCCTTGAGAAAGGAAAACTGTATAAAAACAGCAGAGAGGAACCATTGCTTGAGGGAAAAACAATTTCCAGAAACTGTTGTTAAAGAATCAGAGGCCTCACACTTACTAGAAAAACATATTCTATTTCATATATTATGGGTACAACGTGATGTTTTGATATATGCGTGCATTGTGAAATTATTAAATCAAGTAAATAAACATGTCCATCACCTCACATACTTATTTTTTTATGGTGTAAATGTGTAAAAGCTACTCTCTTCTCAGTTTTCAAGTGTATAGTACGTTAGTATCACTGAAGCCACTATGCTGTGCAGCAGATCTTCAAATGAATTCCTTCTAACTCTGTACCCTTTCACCAACGTCTCAGATTTCTCATCCTCCTGATGCCAGTCCCTGGTAGGCAACATTCTACTCTCTACTTCTCTGAGTTCAACATTTTTAGATTGCATGTATAAGTGAGATGGAGTAATTTTTTATACCAGGCTTATTTCACTCAACATAAAGACATTCAAACCATCAACATCACTAATCATCAGGGAAATGCAAATTAAAACCACGATGAGATATCACCTCACACATGTCACAATGCCTTAGTCTCAGTCTGTCTTTGTGTTGCTATAACAGAATACCAGAGACTAGGCAATTTCTAAAGAAAAAGAATTGCTACTTTATGGTGCTTGAGTCAGAGAAGTCTAATATCAAGGCGCTGGCATCTGACAAGGGCCCTCTCACTGTATCATCTCACAGCAAAGTGGATGAGCAAGAAACCATTTGTCCATGAGAGAAAGGAGGCCAATTTTTATTAGAAACTCAATCCTGTAATAACTAACCCACTCCAATGATAGTGACATTAATCCATTCATGAGGACAGAGCCTTCATGACCTGATCACATAATAAAGGTCCCACCTCTCAACACTGTTGCATTAAAGATTTTTTCCAAATCCTAACTTTTGGGCAACACATTTAAACCATAGCATTTCATTCCTAATACCAAAATTTACGACCTTATCACAATGCAAACTATATTCATTCCATCCCAAGTGTCTCCAAAGAGTCTTATCCAGCATTAGTGCAAAAGTCTGAAGTCCAAAGTCTCATCTAAATCAGATATGAGTGTGACTCAAGGCACAATTTAGCCTGATACATATTGTTTCCATCTGTGAGCCTATAAAGTCAAAACGAGTTATCTACTTTCAAATACAGTGAACGATGGGGCAGGTATGGGATAGAAATTCCCATTTCAAAGGGGAGAGATAGGCAAGGAGAAAGGGGTGCCTAGTGCAAAACCCAACAGGGAAAACAACATTAAGCCTTAAAGCTGGAAAATCATCCTCCTTGACTGCATCTTGTGCACACTTGGGTCGGGGATGGGCATCCAAGGCCTCCGGCAGTCTTGTCTCTATGGATTTTCTGGGTTCAGTCCACTCAGCCGCTCTCACAGGTGGGGCTCTCATGCCTCTAGCTCTCCTAGGCTGACTGGAAACTCTTTGCGGTGCCTCCAAACCCACATTTCAGCTTGGCATGGTGCTAAGGGCCCAGTGTGGTGACTCTGTCTCTGCAACAACTCACTGCCCAAGACCTTAGCCTGTCCACAGCATTCTTTGAAATCTAGGTGGAGAAAGCCGTGCCCTCACGGTTCTTGTATTCTGCACACCTGCAAAATTAACAACACATGGATGCCATGGAAGTTGATGACTTGTACCATTAAAGTGATGGCTTGAGCCACTCCTAGGTCCTCCTGAGCCACAGCATGGGCAGTCAAGGAGTGCTGTGCCTGGACACAGGGAACAGAGTCCTAAAGTGCATGCTAGAAGTGAGGCCATAGATTTACTTCAAATTTCTTCTTCCACCATATATCCTCGTTCATGGCTCTGAACTTCCACCTTACAGAAAGACCTAGGGATGAGAACAATTCAGCCATGTTCTTTGCCACTTTATAGCAAGGATGGCCTTTGCTCCATTTTCCGATGAGCTCTTCTTCCTTTTCTCCTGAGACCTCATCAAAACGGCCTTTATTGTCCACAGTTCTACCAACATTCTAATGGTCATCACTTAAATAATCTCTAAGAAGTTTCAAATTTCCTCACAGCTCTCTTCTTCTGAGTCCTCAAAAGAATCACCCTCCTGTTCTATTCAGGGCAATCTAGACTTTTTATAGCCTGATCCTGCAAATTATTCCAGTCTCTACACATTACTACTTCCATTTCTACATTTTGGGGTATTTGTTACAGCAACACGCCTACCTCTTGATAATGTTTTTTTGTCTTAGTCCACTTTGTGGTGCAATGAGAGAATACCACAGTCTGGCTAATGTATAAGTAAAAGAAATTTATTTTCTCACAGTTCTAGAGGTTGGGAAGTCCAATATCAAGGTGTTAACATCTGGCAAGAGCCTTCTTACTGTGATGCCCAAGTGGAAGGCAGGAGAGCATGTGCAAAGGATGGAAAGGGGGCTAAACTCATTTTTTAACGAGCAACCCAGGCCTACAGTAACTAATCCACTCCCGCAATAAGTAACCTACTCTGATGGTAATGGCATTAATTGCTCCATGAGGGCAGACCCCTCATGACCGAATCATTTCTTAACATTCCCACTTCTGGACACTATAGAATTTGGGATTAAGTTTCCAATACACATCCTTTCTAAATAGTGGGGGCTTTTTAATAGGTTTACCACCCAAGGCTGCAGAAGGCTCTGAAGCAGTGGCCTGAGGGTGACTGTACTTTGCAAGAATGGAGAAAAGTGAACTGACTTATGGAGGCACAAGTAGATGAAGTAAAGGGACTCATCGCTTCATTACACGGATAGTGAGGGCGATTGAAGGCATTAATGGGTTAATGATGGTGGCAAAACCGTCTGAGGTGGAGACTACGGGGAGACCTTCAGATATGGAGGACACATCCCAATAAATGGTGCTTCATCTCCTTGCAAAGCAGAAGAAAGGAAAGAACAAAACACAACGCCATAGTGTATACTGAGCAGTGGATTGAGGGAAAAGTTTCCTAAGGCGTAACTGACAAAGTTGAGAAGACACACGAATCTTTGCCAGGTGCTAAGATTTGGACTGTGGCTTCATAATTTGTGCCTCCACCGCCCTCTGGTGGTGTCTCAGCCTCTCTGATGGTGCCTGAGACCCCCTGGTGTTTAAGCCCCGCTGGTGGTTGCTGAGCCCCACCTTGTGCCTGATCCTCCCTGGTGGTGTCTGAGCACCTCTGCTAGTGTCTGAGGCCCCCTGGTGGTGTCTGAGTGCAGGTGAAGGAAGAGTCCACGTGGGGACGGGTGTGCTTGTCTCAAGGAAGGTTCCACATGGAGACAAGTGTGCTTGTCTCAGGGAAGGGTCTACGTGGGGACAGGTGAGCTCCTCTGAGGGAAGGGTCCATGTGGGGATAGGAGTGATTGTCTCAAGGAAGGGTCCTCGTGGGGACAGGTGGGCTTGTCTGAGATAAGTGTCCACCTGGGGACAGGTGAGCTTGTCTCAGGGAAGGGTCCAGGTGGGGACAGAGGTGCTTGTCTAAGGCAAGAATCTACGTAGGGACAGGTGAGCTTGTCTCAGGGAAGGGTCCAGGTGGGGACAGATGTGCTAGTCTCAGGGAAGGGTCCATGCGGGGACAGGTGAGCTTGTCTGAAGGAAGGGTCCACGTGGGGACAGAGGTGCTCGTCTAAGGCAAAAATCCATGTAGGGACAGGTGAGCTTGTCTCAGGGAAGGGACCACATGGGGATAGGTGAGCTCATCTGAGAGAAGGGTTCACATGGGGACAGGTGTGCTTGTCTCAGGGAAGGGTCCATGTGGGGACAGGTGAGCTTGTGTGAAGGAAGGGTCCAGGTGGGAACAGGTGTGCTTGTCCCAGGGAAGGGTGCACATGGGGACACGTGCGCTCATCTGAGAGAAGGGTGCACTTGGGGACAGGTGTGCTCACCTCAGGGAAGAGTCCACCTTCTCAGGGAAGAGCTGTGCTCCTCTGAGGGAAGGGTCCAAGTGGGGACAGGTGTACTTGTCTCAGGGAAGGGTCCATTTGGTAGCAGGTGAGCTCGTCTGAGGGAAGGGTCCATATGGGGCAGGTGTGCTTGTCTCAGGGCAGAGTCCTCCTGGGGACAGGTGAGCTCATCTGAGGGAAGGGTCCACCTGGGGACAGGTGTGCTTATCTGAGAGAAGGGACCACATGGGGACAGGTGTGCTCATCTCATGGAAGGGTCAACGTGGGGACAGAGGTGGGAGAGGGTGTGCCTGGTCTGAACTGGAGATTGAGGGAAGAACTTCTCCAGCAAGTGTTTGAGAATCCTGAACAATACCTGTTTTTCAGGAAGGAAAGAAGACCACATGGGAGCAGATAAAGGAAAAAGCAGACCACGTGGGAGCCGGATGAAGGGAAGGTTTCTATGAAATTGAAACAGCCTATCTGCCAGTGGAGAAAGTTATTTCATCTTTTTTTGCCTGCAGTGAGAATGGGGGAAATCAGAGCCATGGAGAAGAGAATGAAATGTCCCTGAGGACATCTGAGAATTAGCAGAGGAAAGAAAGCCTCAGATTCTAAAGAGAAGTCCTCACCACTTCCCATCTGAGCGTACTCTTCAGTGGACCCAAGTGTCCAGTGCGTCCTGCACATCTCAGGTCCCCAGGAGGGAGGGTCCCGTCTGGGCTCCCACCGCATCCCCTCACTGTGTCTCCCACAGGAATACCCGGCTGTCCTGTGCGGTCCTGGAGCTCGGCCTCAGGGAGCGCTGCTTGTTGGATGAGTCTCTGGATGGAGATGAGGCTCTTGAGAGGCGGCAGTGGTTTGTGCTTCCCTTACAATCGATGCTCCTCGGCCAGTGTAGCCCCTCATCTAGGGGCCGGTGGACCCGGCCTCCTCAGTAACCACTGGCTGTGATGGAGAATCCGGAGTCGTTCCAGGTGAGGGAGGGGGCGGCCAGGCCTTCTTCAGTCTTGGGCCTCACTCCTGCTGCTGCACCTGGGACAGGACAGCTGGAAACAAGAACAATCGGTCCCTGTCAGTCATGGGACATCACAGTTATCGCCACAGCCCATGTCTGGCATCTGAGATGCTTACCTTCGGGAGCTGTCTCCAGGCACAGGAAAAGGCCCAGCAATCTCATCTTCTTCTGAACCCACCTCTGTCTTCCCCAGAGACACCATCCCAGTCTGAGGAGTGACTGGACGCTTCCACAGCCCAGGGGTGAATTTTACCCCAGAGCTGAAAGAAAAAATTACACAGGGTGGATGACTCTTTATTTATTTATTTATTTTGAGGCAGAGTCTCGCTCTGTCACTCAGGCTGGAGTGCGGTGGTGCAATCTCGGCTCACTGCAACCTCCTTCTACTGGGTTCAAGTGATTCTCCTGCCTCAGCCTCCTGAGTAGCTGGGATTACAGGTGCCCAGCAGCATGCATGACTAATTTTTGTAATTTTAGTAGAGACAGGATGTTGCCACGTGGCCAGGCTGGTCTCGAACTCCTGACCTCAAGTGATCTGCCTGCCTCGGCCTCCCAAAGTGCTGGGATTATAGGCATGAGCCCCGCGCCCAGCCTAGGTGACTCTTTTTGTAAGTAGAAAAGAGTTGAGATACGGCCCCACATCCTGGTAGTTGAGGGTTGTGCAGGTGTCTTTCCTCCTACACTCACGTGGCACGCATGTCTGTGTTTGGAGGACACCTTGTCTGCGAGGCCGATGGGAATGGGTAAAGGATGGCCCCGCCATTCTGATCCCAGGGCTACTTTCCTTCCAACCCCTCCTCCCTCCTGCCCTTCCTTGTTTCTAGCGCAGCTCTCCCCATCCACAGGCCCAGGTCTTGCTTCATCAGTGCTGAGCCCAGCACAGCTTCTGTGCTCTTTCCTTGGGCCCCGCCTGTGGCGTGGCTCTCCTCACCTGTGGAGCTTCAGACATCATCACATTATTGTCTCAGGAGCTCTAGGCGAGCCCTGCACGCTAACCCATTCTGTGATGCCAGAGACAATGACCTCAGGACCTACCGGGACTGGCTAAAACGATGTTCTGTGAGTTACTCTGGAACTAATTCTCAATAGTTGAGGGAAGAGACAGACACACCCCTTTTTAAGTATCCCATTATCTAGGCATTTAAAACGCATCTAAAATGTGAGGATTTCTAACCTAAATGCATCTCCTCCTCTTGTTCTCTTGAGGCTATTCCTGCATATGAATTCCTCAACTCATTGCCACTTCTTTTTGAAACTCATTCAAAATAAATAACAAGAAAGCGGTAACAAGGTCCTAATATACAACTTCTAAAGTTTGCAGTGTGATAAGAATACCTACCATGAGATTTACTCTCTTAACACATTTTTGAAGTGTACTGTGCAGTCAAGTTATCTAGAGTCGGGATTCTGTGCATCCAATCTCCAGAACTTATTCATCTTGCATAACACCAATTTTATACACACAAATTAGCAACTTAGAGCTGTTTTGTTTTGGTTTTGCTTTGACGTTGGGGGGCAGTTTTTAGGATTTTCTATATACAAGACATGTCATCTGTAACCAGTGACACTTTTACTCCTCTCTTTCTAATTTAGATAACTTTTTTTCTTGCCTAATTTCTCTGGCTAGGACTTAGAATACTATGTAGAATAGAATTGGTGAGATAGGGCATCCTTGTCTTCTTCATCATTTGAGTGGAAGCATGTTCAGTTTTTCACCATTGGGTATGATGCTAACTGTGGGTTTTTAAATAGGGCCTTCAATATATCCAGATAATTTCCCTTTAATTGTAGTTTGTTAAGAGGTTTTATCATGGAAAGATGTTGAAATTTGTCAAATGATTTTTATGCGTCTGATGATGTATCTGATGAGATAATATTTTAGTCCTTCGTTATGTTAATGTGATCCATCAGATTTAGGGATGTTTAGATGTTGTACCGTCCTAATATTCCAGACAGAGGTTCCACTGGATCATGGCAAATGATCCTTGCAATGTGCTGTTCAGTTTCGTTTACCAGTATTTTGTTGAGTACTTTTGCATCTTTGTGTTTCAGGAAGAGTGGTCTGTGATTTACGTTCTTTTGCTGTTTGCCTGGTTTTGATTTCAGGGCAATGTTGGCTTTATAAAATACATTTAGAAGTATTTCCTCATCTTAAAACTTTTGGGGCCGGGCGCGGTGGCTCAAGCCTGTAATCCCAGCACTTTGGGAGGCCGAGGCGGGTGGATCACGAGGTCAGGAGATCGAGACCATCCTGGCTAACATGGTGAAACCCCGTCTCTACTAAAAATACAAAAAACTAGCCGGGCGTGGTGGCGGGCGCCTGTAGTCCCAGCTACTCGGAGGCTGAGGCGGGAGAATGGCGTGAACCCGGGAGGCGGAGCTTGCAGTGAGCCGAGATCGCGCCACTGCACTCCAGCCTGGGCGACACAGCGAGACTCCGTCTCAAAAAAAAAAAAAAAAAAAAAAAAAAAAACTTTTGGGAGGCCAGGCAGATCACGAGGTCAGAAGATCGAGACCATCCTGGCTAACACAGTGAAATCCTGTCTCTACTAGAAATGCAAAAAAAAAAATAGCTGGATGTGGTGGTGGGTGCCTGTAGTCCCAGCTACTCAGGAGGCTGAGGCAGGAGAATGGCGTGAACCCGGGAGGCAGAGCTTGCAGTGAGCCAAGATCGCGCCACTGCACTCCAGCCTGGGCGACAGAGCGAGACTCCTCTCAAAATAAAAACAACAACAACAAACTTGGAAGTGGTTCCAAGCTCGTTTTTGATTACCGATTCAGTCTTTTACTAGTAATAGTTCTGTTTCTACTCTTTCATGATTCAATCTTGGCAGGTCCATGTGAGTTCAAAATTAGTGTGTAGTGAGTAGTGAGACAGGCAGGGGGCGTGGCTGAGTATCAAGCTGTGCTCACCACTGTCTCATCTTAGTGGGGAAACCGCCTGCATATTGCTTAGATGTATTACAGACTCCCATTGGTAGTGTGAGCCTCACAATATGTGCTGATAGATCCCAGCTCAAAACTGAAACTGTGTATTATGGAGAAGGAGGTACCATCACCATCAGCTGAAGTAAACCCACCCTTAATAGCAAAATTTAAGGCACTGACTAGAACACGTAAGCTAGCCAAATCTCAAGAATAGACAGACAGATGGATATCTAGAAGGTAAGTGTTGAAATAGTGCATGATTTGGGGAGGTTTTCAGGGAAAAAGAAGATTTGATGAAATATACACCAATACCAGACAAGAAGGAAGGAGATCGACTGTCATTTACAACAACATGGATAGATCCAGAGGACATAGTGCTAAGTGAAATAAGCCAGACACAAGATAAAAACACAGGAAGTTCTCATTTACATGCAAAATCTTTAAAAATATGAAATCCATAGAAACAGAGTGAAATGATGGCTACCAGGGGTGTGGAGAGGTAGGAAATGGGGAGAAACAGGTCAAAGTGAACAAATTTGCAGTCACACAGAATCTACACAAGTTAGAGTTTGCAGGTATGCAGAAGCTACACAAGAAAGAGTTTGCAGTTATAAAATCAAGAGCTCTTGCGCTCAGCAGGTGGGCTGTAGTTATATTTTATTGTACACTGAACATTTGCTAAAAGAGTAGAATTTAGTTTCTTCTACTACAAAACAGTAACCATGAAAGGTAATTGATTGGTTAATTTGCTGCTAGGCTGTGGTAACCTTTTTACTATGCATGTGTATATTTAAATATCAGGTGGTACGCTCTTAATGTACACAGCAGAAAACACTGAAAACAAGTAGAATATAATCAACACCAAAAAAGATGGACAACGTTAAGGAACCTTTAAACGCACACCTCCTTTCTCTGTGCTGGCTGATATGAAGATTGACATCCACACAAATTAGGTAACAAGGAAGCAAAAGAGCACACTCTAGCAGATTATCATTCAAAACTAGTCCCCACAACCCAGGTTATAATCCTGTTTAAACATTCAAGTGATCAAGCTCTGGAGGCATTCAGAAAGCCATTATAAAATATGAATGTTCAACTCCTGATTTTAAATTTAAAATAATAGAAAAATCTGGTTGTGCAACTAACTCCGATGTTTTCTGAAGCTCTCAAGATACATGCTTGGTGGCACCAGATGAGCTCAAGTGGATGTTAGCTCGATTTCTCCACGAAACTATGATTTCTCCGTGAATCTTGCTGTATGGTAATTGATTATTCTCTCCAATCAACATCTGATGGTAAAATTTGAAGTCACAGCTGTGGTTGTTGTTGGATAATTTGTCACCAGTCAACAACATTATGCTGGTGAAAGAGTGATGGGAACCCTGGGAAGAAACCAAAACTCAAAAATATTTTGAACACAGTTAAAACGATTTAACCCAAGAATGAACCACTTGGGGTTTGGATATGTGTTTTTTATGGTGCGTCTATTTTCAGAAAGGTTTGAAGCATTTCCTTGTCAAAAGGCTACAGTGTTTGTTTGGTTTTGTTTGTTTGTTTGTTTTTTGAGACGGAGTTGCCCAGGCTGGAGCGCAATGGCAAGATATCTGCTCACTGCAACCTCCACCTCCCTGGTTCAAGCAATTCTCCTGCCTTAGCAATCCAAGTAGCTGTGATTACAGGCATGTGCCACCATGCCCAGCTAATTTTGTATTTTTAGTAGAGACGGGGTTTCTGCGTGTTGGTCAGGCTGGTCTCAAACTCCCAACCTCCGGTGATCTGCCTGTCCTGGCATCCCAAAGTGCTGGGATTACAGGCTTGAGCCACCGTGTCAAGCCAGGCTACAGCTCTTAGAGTTGGTACAAAGATGTTTGATTTTGTGTTTCCAAACAGGAACATCTCACTTTATCATGCATTTCTGGTGGTGGTATACGTTCCTTTTATTGTGCTGTTGAATTTTATTTGCTGGGTTTTGGCGATTTTTGTACCTATACAAATTAGAGATCTGAACTGTAGTTCTCTTTTCTTAAATGGTCTTTTCCTGGCTTTGGTATCAGATAGTGTTCACATAAAAATATTTTGAAAGTGTTCCTTTTACTTGCTAGGAGAGTTTAGAGTTATTGATTTTAGTTCTTTAAACATTTGGTAGAATTCACTGGAGAAACCACTTGAACTTGATTTTAAAATCCTCTTGATTGGGAGATTTTTGATTACTGTTTCAAACTCCTTGTTCCTTTTTGGTCTGTTCAGGTTTTCTATTTCTTTATAATTCAGTCTTGGTAGAATGTATGTTTTGAGGAATTTACACACTTCTAGATTATCCAATGTGTTGGTGTTTATTCAATAATGATTTATAATAGTTTCCATGTACTAGTCTGTTTTCGCACTACTATAAATACCTGAGTCAGGATAATTTATTAAAAAAAAAAAGAGGTTCTGCAGGCTGTGCAGAAAGCATGGCAAGTTCTGCGTCTGGGGAGGCCTCAGGAAACTCAGTCATCGTGGAAGGTAAAGGGGAAGCAGGTACATCTTCCATGGCCGAAGCAGGAGCAAGAGAGAGAACGGGAGGTGTTACATGCTTTTGTTTGTTTGTTTGTTTGTTTGAGACGGAGTCTCGCTCTGTCGCCCAGGCTGGAGTGCAGTGGCCGGATCTCAGCTCACTGCAAGCTCCGCCTCCCGGGTTCCCGCCATTTTCCTGCCTTAGCCTCCCGAGTGGCTGGGACTACAGGCGCCACCACCTCACCCGGCTGGTTTTTTGTATTTTTTAGTAGAGACGAGATTTCACCGTATTAGCCAGGATGGTCTCCATCTCCTGACCTTGTAATCTGCCCGCCACGGTCTCCCAGAGTGCTGGGATTACAGGCGTGAGCCACCTTGCCCGACCGTGCTACATGCTTTTAAACAACCAGATCTCAGGAGAACTCACTATCGGAGGACAGCACCAAGGGGCATGGTGTTAAACTGTGAGAAACCCACTCCCATGATCCAGTCACCTCCCGCCAGGCCCCAACCTCCAACACTGAGGATTACAACTGAACATGACATTTGGCTGGGGACACAGATCCAGATCATATCACATCATGATCATTTTTATTTCTGTAGCATCAGTTGCAATGTCTCCTTGATCAGTTCTGATGCTATTTGAGTATTCTTTTTTCGTAGTCTAGCTAAAGTTTTGTCAATTTTGTCTTTTTCTCAAAAGCCCTTAGTTTGTTGATTTTCCTATTGTTTTTCTGTTTTCTATTTCATTAATTTCCACTCTAATGTTTATTATTTCTTTCTAACTTTAGACTTATTCTTTCTCTAAATCCAGAGGTGTGAGATTAATAAGGTTAATTTAGGTTCTTTCTCCTCTTTTTTTTGTTCTTGTTTTTGTTTTTTGAGACAGGATCTCACTCTGTCGCCCAGACTCGAGTGCAGTGGTGCAGTCTGGGCTCACCACAACCTCCACCTCCTGAGTAGTTTGGATTACAGGTATGCATCACCACACCCAGGTAATTTTTGTGTTTTTGTATTTTTATTGGAGACAGGGTTTCGCCATGTTGGCCAGGCTGGTCTTGAGCTCCTGACCTCAAATGATCTACCAACTTCAGCCTCCCAAAGTGCTAGGATTACAGGCGAGAGTCACTGTGTTTGGCCCCTTGCTCCTCTTTTAATGCAGGTGTGCATCATTATGAATTTCCCTCTTAGTACTGCTTTTGCAATATCCCATGTTTCAATGTAGTACGTTTTCACTGTCATTTATTTCAAAATATTTTCTACCTTATCTTTTAAGTTTGCTTAGCTTACACTTCTTTGTTAATTTTCAGTTTTTTCCCTATTATTGATTTCTGGTTTCAATCCATTGTCAGAAATGATACTTGATATGATTTCATTCTTCTTAATTTTGTTGAGTCTTCTTTGTGACCTAACATGTGATGTAATTGCTCCTCAGCCTTTTGGCTGAGGTCATGTGTAGTACCTAGCACGTGATCTATCCTGAAGACCGTTTCCTGTGCATTTGGGGAGAATGCATGCTCTGCTGGACTTGAATTGAATGTTCTGTATCTATCTGTTAGGTCAATTCGGTCCCTATGGCTATTCACGTCTGCTGTTGCCCTACTGATTTTCTGTCTGTCTGTTCTATCTATTGATGAATGTGGGGTGTTGAAATCTCCTAGTTGTATTGTATTGCTTTCTGTGTCTCCTCTCTGATCTGTAAATGATAGTTTTATATGTCTAGGTACTTTGATGTTGGATGCATTTTTGTGTGTGTGTATAACTGTGTCTTTCTGATAAGTGAAACTTCGTATCACATATAATAATTATATAAGACAAAGATCTTTGTCTTTTGTGAGAGTTTTTTACTTAAAATCTATTTTTTTCTGATATATATGTAGATACTGGCACCTCACTCTCTTTTGGTTAATGTTTGCATGAAATGTCTTCTTTCATTCCCTCTTTTCAGTTTCAGTGTATGTGTGTCCTTTAGTCTGACAGTCTTGAGTGATCTTCCAGGAGCAAGATGGCGGAATAGGACTCTCCAGTGATCGTTCCCTGCAGGAACATTAATCTGAACAACTATCTATGTCCAAAAATACTGTCACAAGAGCTAAGGAAGCCAAGTGAGAGATCCCCATACCTGTTTACAGTCTAAAAATAAGACACACTGAAGAGAATAAGAATAACAGTTTAGCATTACCTGTGTCACTCCTTTCCCAACACCAAGTAGCACAGTGTGGGGAGCGATGCTGTCTGATTGGGAGAAAAGAGAAGGAAGGAGCAACCACTGCCATTTTGTTGCCCATTTTCTGGCAGTTCTGAGACTCCTTTCTCTCTCTTTCTTTCTTTCTTCCTTCCTTCCTTTCTTTATTTTTCCTTCCTTCCCTTCCCTTCCCTCCTTCCTTCTTTCTCTCCCTCCTTCCCTCCCTCCCTCCCTCCCTCTTTCTTTCTTTCTTTCTTTCTTTCTTTCTTTCTTTCTTTCTTTCTTTCTTTCTTTCTTTCTTTCTTTCTTTCTTTCTTTCTTTTTCTTCTTTTTCTTGTCTTTCTCTGCGGTTATGTGATTTACTCTGGTAGAATTTGTTGCTTCTGATTTTTAGTGAATCTGTTATAGGTTTTTGTGCTGTGGTCATCATGAGTCTTAGAAGAAACACATTACAGATATAAGAAGTTACTTAAAGGAGATGACAACTCAAATGAAAGAACAGAAACAAGCAAAGGCAAAAAAGACACGCAAAAATTCTACATTTGGACTCCATCCTCTGGGTTTCTCCATGTGCCTAATTTTACCAGTGGGTTTTATATTTATAAAAGTTTTGTTTTGTTCTTCAGTACTTTTTTCTTTCAGATTTAAGAACTCCCTTTAGCATTTCTTGTAAGACGGGTCCAAGGGTGGTGAATTCTGTCATCTTTTGTATGTTTAGGAAAGTCTTTATCTCTCCTTTGAATTGGAGGGATAATTTGCTGAAGAAAATATTCTTGGATGGCAGATTTTTTTTATTTTGAGCATTTAAAAAATTTCAATCCACTCCCTCCTGGCCTGTGTCATTTCCATTGAGAAGCCTGTTGCCAGAGGAATTGGAATGCCTTCATATGTTATTTGTTTCTTTCCTCTTGCTGGTTTTATGATCCAATTTTTGTCCTTGCCTTTGAAAAGTTGATTATTGTATGTCTTGTAGTAGTCTTATTTTTGTTGATTCTGTTTGGTGTTGTAATGCCTTCCTGTACCTGGATATTTATATCTTTCTCAAGTTTTGGAAATTTATCTGTTATTATTTCTTTAAGTAAGCTTTCTACACCTTACTCTTGCTCAGCTCCCTGTTAAACAGCAAGAAGTCTTTTGAGTTCTTCCTTGTCTGATGGAGAATGGACTGATTTTTTCCAGTTGGATCACACACTTGTGCCACCCACTCCAGCCTGCTGGACCCAGCTTAAGCTATTTTTAGTGAAGGTGAAACCAGTCTTTACAGAAGGCTCAGAGAATGCCCAAGGCAGACTTGCATGTCCTCGGCCTCCCTCAGCTGAACTTCACAAGGGAGGCCTGCAAGCACAGAGAAAACACACCGAGAGCAGCCCTGTGTGGGGCAGTCACAGGTGAGCCTGCTGCAGGAGGGATGCTCCCTCAATAGTGATGAGCAGGCACAGGCTCCATGGTGGGGATGCTGAGGAGGGACCCAGACATGGACTGGCTCCTCACCAGGGCCTACAGGAAGCGGATGAGCTACTTCTCATGAGCGGGAGTGGAGCTGCATTTCTATGACATTCTCTCTGCGGACACGTGTGTACTGCTCAGCAGGGCTCCTCCCTTACCTGCCTCTGGATGTTAGGAAGGGCAGCTGGCAAAGGTACCCTGGGACTGGATGCTCAAGGCGTCTCTGCCCATCGGCCTTTCCTTTCCTTTCATGTGGACACTGCCTGGGAATCTGTCTGGATGAACTCTTACTAGCAGTGAAATCCAGTAAAGTCACAGAAAGGAAACTTGCACAAAGAAAGTGGCTATTCAGCTCTAGTCGGCTCTAGTACACTGGGGAGGGCTGTAGACCTCCACTGTCCTCTCCCAGAAGGCAAAGTGCCTGAGTAAAAGGAAAAGAATTGCAGGTCTGTCTATAGCCATGACTGGAGCATGTAATTCTAGGAGTCATGAGCTCAGGCTGTCTCCTTTTCCATAACATCCCAGGGTCAGGTCACCCCAAGATGCCTCTCTGTATGACCCCCGTGCAGTGTGGGAAGAGGGTAACAAGGTTCACTGCGTCTGGAAGAAAAATATGGGGTCTTCCGGTGACAATGCTGTCACCTACCCTTGATGCTGCTACTGTGGTCTCTCCTCCTGTGGGGACAAGTGGTCCTAGGGATAGAGTCCCCATGTGCCCTGAGACAGCTCACCTGGAATGACCACCACAGATGAAAGAATCACTGCTCAATCTTATTTGAGTCTATGGTGAAAAGAATACTCAGACACTACCAGAAGGGCTCAGGACCCAGCGGGGGGCTCGAAACCAGGGGTCTCAGATGCCACCAACGTGGCTCAGGACCCACCAGGAAAGCTCAGAAACTAATGGAGCTCAGGACACCACCAGCGAGGCTCAGACAATACCAGGGCGGCTCAGACACCACCAGGGCAGCTCAGACACCACCAGGGGGTGCTCAGACACCAGGGGACGATCAGCACCAGCAGGGGGCGCTCAGGACCTGGCTCAGGAGTAGATGAGAAGTGAAGCTGATGTTTCCTTTTTCTCCTTGGTGATTCCTTGTCCTGTCCTGCAAAAGTCTTGCTCAGCAGCTATTATTGTTTCTCCCCTGGAACTCCTTAGTTCCTCTCATCTGAAAAGGACTAACTTAGAATAGAAATCCCATTTAACTTTTCACACTTCATTTTCAGTCTCCTTCTAGAAATAATATCTCAGTAAAATTGTAATAAGAAATAATGAAGCCACAGTCCACATGTTAGTACCATGCAAAGATTCGTATGATTTCTTCACTTTATCAGTTATGCCTTAGGAAACTCTTCCCTCAGTTCACTGTCTGGTATACACTATGGCGTTGTGTTTCACTTTCCTTCCATCTGTTTTGCAAGGAGATGAAGCACCATTTAATGGGATGTGTCCTCTTTTTCTGGTTGACTCCCCATGGTCTCCACCTCAGACGGTTTTGCCACCATCAATAATCTGTTAATGCCTTCAATCGCCCTCGCTATCCATGTAATGAAGCAATGAGTCCCCTGACTTCATCAACTTGTGTCTCCATGAGTCAGTTCACTTCTCTCCATTCTCACAAAGGACAGCCACGCTCAGGCCACTGCTTCAGAGCCTGCTGCAGCCTTGGGTGGTAAACCTATTAAAAAGCCCCTGCTATTCAGAAAGAATGTATATTGGAAACTTAATCCCAAATTCAATAGTGTCCAGAGGTGGGCACTTTAAGAAATGATTAGGTCATGAGGGCTCTGCCCTCATGAAGCAATTAATGCCATTATTGCCAGAGTGGGTTACTCATTGAGGGAGTAGATTAGTTACTACAGGCCTGTGTTCCTCATTAAAAGATGAATTTAGCCCCTTTTCTCTCCTTCACACATGCTTTCCTGCCTCCCACATAGGTGTTACAGCAAGAAGGCCCTTGCAAGATACTAGCACCTTGATATTGGACTTCCTAGAACTGTGAGAACATAAATTTCTTTTACTTATACATTAGCCAGTCTGTACTATTCACTCATTGCACCACAAAGTGGACTAAGACAAAGAAATCGGTATCAAGGGTTGGGGCTGTTGTTATAACAAATACCCCAAAATGTAGAAGTGGAAGTAGTAATGCACAGAGACTGGAATAATTTGGAGGATCAGACTATAAAAAGTCTGCATTGCCCTGAATAGAACACGAGGGGTGATTCTTTTGAGCACTTGGAAGAAGAGAGCTGTGAGGAAATTCTGAAACTTCTTAGAGATTATTGAAGTGATGACCATTAGAATGTTGGTAGAACCGTGTACAATAAAGTCCGTTCTGATAAGGAATCAGAAGAAAAAGAAGAATAGCTTATCAGAAAATGGAGCAAAGGCTATCCTTGCTATAAAGTAGCAAAGAACATGGCTGAATTGTGCTCATCCCCAGGCCTTTCTGTAAGGTGGAAGTTCAGAGCCATGAACAAGGATATATGGTGGAAGAAATTTGAGGCAAATCTATGGCCTCACTTCTAGCATGCACTTTAGGATTCCTGTGTTCAGGCACAGCACTCCTTGACTGCCCATGCTGTGGCTCAGGAGGACCTAGGAGTGGCTCAAGCCATCACTTTAATGGTACAAGTCATCAACTTCCATGGCATCCAAGTGTTGCTAATTCTGCAGGTATGCAGAATGCAAGAACCACGAGGGCACGGCTTTCTCCACCTAGATTTCAAAGAATGCTGTGGACAGCCTAAGGTCTTGGGCAGTGAGTTGTTGCAGAGACAGAGTCACCACACTGGGCCCTTAGCACCATGCCAAACAGAAATGTGGGTTTGGAGGCACCACAAAGAGTTTCCAGTCAGCCTAGGAGAGCTAAAGGGATGAGAGTCCCACCTGTGAGAACAGCTGAGTGGACTGAACCCAGCAAATCCATAGGGGCAAGACTGTCGGAGGCCTTGGGTGCCCATCCCCGACCCAAGTGTGCACAAGATGCAGTCAAGGAGTATGATTTTCCAGCTTTAAGGCTTAATGTTGTTTTCCCTGTTAGATTTTGGACTAAGCTCCCCTTCTCCTTGCCTATCTTTCCCCTTTGAAATGGGAATTTCTATCCCATACCTGCCCCATCGTTCACTGTATTTGAAAGTAGATAACTCGTTTTCACTTTATAGGCTTACAGATGGAAATAATTTGTATCAGGCTAAATTGTGCCTTCAGTCTCACTCATATCCGATTTAGATGAGACTTTGGACTTCATACTTTTGCACTGATGCTGAATGAGTTAAGACTTTGGAGATAATTGGGATGGAATGAATGTAGTTTACATTGTGATAAGGACATAAACTTTGGTATTAGGAATGGAATGCTATGGTTTAAATGTGTCACCCAAAGTTTAGGATTTGGAAAAAATCTTTAATGCAACAGTGTTGAGAGGTGGGACTTTCTTATGTGATTAGGTCATGAAGGCTCTGTCCTCATGAATGGATTACTGTCACTATCATGGCAGTGGGCTGGTTATTACAGGATTGAGTTTCTAATAAAAGATGGTCTCCTTTCTCTCACAGACAAGTGGTCTCTTGCTTATCCTCCTGTGCTGTGAGATGACGCAGTGAGAAGGCCCTTTTCAGATGCCAGCGCCTTGATATTGGACTTCTCTGACTCAAGTACCATTAAGTATAAATTCCTTTTTTTAAAATATTGCCCATTCTCCATGTGGTGGGCATCTGTAGTCCCAGCTACTCGGGAGGCTGAGGTAGGAGAATGGTGTGAACCTGGGAGGCGGAGCTGGCAGAGAGCGGAGATCACGCCACTGCACTCCAGCCTGGGCAACAGAGTGAGACTCTGTCTCAAAAAAGAAAAAAAAAATTGCCCAGTCTCTGGTATTCTGTTATAGCAACACAAAGACAGACTGAGACTAAGACATTGTAACATGTGTGAGGTGATACCTCATCGTGGTTTTAATTTGCATTTCCCTGATGATTAGTGATGCTGAGTGTTTGAATGTCTTTATGTTGAGTGAAATAAGCCTACTATAAAAAATTACTCCATGATCTCACTTATACATGCAATCTAAAAATGCTGAACTCAGAGAAGTAGAGAGTAGCATGTTGCCTACCAGGGGCTGGTGTCAGGAGGATGTGAAAGCTGAGACGTTGGTGAAAGGGTACAGAGTTTTGGTTAGACAGAAGGAATTCTTTTAAAGATCTATTGCACAGCATGGTGACCTCAGGGATATTAATGTACTACATATACTTGAAAACTGATAAGAGAGTAGCTTTTACACATTTACACCATAAAAAAAGCAGTATGTGAGGTGATGGACATGTTTATTTACTTGATTTAATAATTTCACAATGCACGCATATATCAAAACATCACGTTGTACCCCATAATATAATGAAATGCAGTATATTTTTCTAGTAACTGTGATGCCTCTGTTTCTTCAACAAGAGTTTCTGGAGATTGTTTGTTCCTTGGACAATGTTTCCTCTCTGCTGTATTTACGTAGTTTTCCTTTCCCACGGGTTGATTTAAGACAGTGGCAATTTATTTATTCTATATCTGGTAGTTTCACTGAGAAACTTACCGAATAGCCACTTGAAACCATCTGGTGCCACCATCTGAAGGACACAGATTTTCTGAGTGTAGGCCACAAGCATATTTTAACACTTTTTAAATCGAAATCGGTGTTTAAATTTTGGTATTTTACAAAGGCTTCTTTGATTCCCTCCCAAGATCTAACCCTTGAATGTGTGAAAAGGCCTGGGACCCACGTTACGGTTGTGCTTGACATGACGGTGTCTGCAGAAATTCCTTTGGCTGTCTACATGGAGCTCAGCCTACGTATCAGTCAGTTCGCTAGGAGGTCAGAGTACTTCTCAAAGGTCCTTAGTGTGTTGTTTCATTTTGAGATGTTTCCCGCCGTCGTGAGACATCTTTTGGTTTTAAAATCATCACAAACTTGTTTATGATTCCAAAAACATACCTACTATCTGTCCATATGTTTGTTCTGTGGCTTTTGATTTGCTAAAATGCTGTAATAACTGCAATAAGTTGTACCATCTGGATTAATTTTCACCTCAGATGGAAGAGTGCATTTTAAGATAAAGATGAAATAGTAATAGTACATTCTCCTTGTTATATCCAGTTCTATATTTTCAGCTATGGTCTGTCAATAAATCATGTTATGTCAGGGTCCTTAATGGAGTGCCTGAACATCTAAGGAAGGTACAAAAATTTCCCTAATTAAGATACAAACCATGGTGAACACAAGCTTGCTATGCACCCATGTCTCCTGTCTGTCTCACTATGCACCTGACACTCATTTTAACCTCACCAGGAAGTCAGTGAAGTCTCAGATCAGTTTATTGTAATGCTTCTAGGTGACTATGTGTGGCAATTTCAGGCAGAAACAAAGAAAAATCTTCACCAGAGAATCTAATACAGAAGAAAGAGAATTTAATACAGAAGAATTAGATTTTCAACAGAGAATCTAATACAGAAGAAAGCAAGTGACGCTGGGCTTGCTTTCATAAAAGCAGCATGCACCAGGCAGTTGATTCTCTTGGCTGTCGGCACTGGCACACCCAGCATGCCGCCTTCATCCCCTAAATAAGCTACATCATGCGTGGATAGGCTGGCAGCATTCCCGAGGCCATATGCAGATGCAAGGCCAACAGGTAAATGGGAAGACTGCAATTCTTCTTCTCTCCTCTGCTGAAGAATGGCTCAAGAATGGCTTCTTCAGATCCTCCCCTCTGCCGCCCTCACCAGCACTGTACCATGGGTCCACAGAGATACAAAATCCCTGATGGGAAAAACGAGTCTGGATCAACGGGACTGGCGGTTTCTCACTGAGGAAATGTGAGGTCAGCTTCTAGGATGGGCAATTCAGGAAATTATCCAGCAGTTTTGTAATTGATGGCTATGGAAAAATGAGCCGTTGGGATGATTAATGACTCACATTCCATTATTCCAAGTGAGAAACGGACATCACAGTTCGCCATAACTAAATTTTCATAACCTAAATTGATTACTTTACATTTCTTCCTACATCCTCTCTTAAGAATTTTTAACCGTGAATGTCTTACCTACATTCCCAATATTTAAAACTGGGCTTTCAAGAGATTCTAGAGAATTCGAGGACTAAGAACAGTGAAACTTCTGTATGTTCAGCAGCTCCCAAAGCAACACAGAATTACCCAGGAACACTGTTCTGTGCTTCAGCATAATTCAGCTTCTATATTTCCTAATGGCTCCAATAGTGACCCTCCATTCCCATCAAACATTTGGCCTCCCCTTTCTCTACGTGCCCTCCATTCATAGATTATACTCTCAGCTCTTTCTGAGTATCGTAAAAGCCAGCAGACGGACACTCCTGATCTCCTGAACATGAAACCCAGCACTCTCATGTGATCGGCTCCTCTCGGCGCGGTGACTCCAAAGGCATCTCATTTAAATAATTACCATTTTTTCCCTTCTGTAACAAAGTGTTTCTTTCCATTGTGCCTTCCCATGAGCATTTTAATGTAATTTATGGTCCAGCCACAGATTTTAATACACACAAATGCCACAACCTCCTTCTAGTCCTAGAGACCTGATTAATTCTTCTTTGGGGATGAGCACACCCAGGAAACACATCCCCATTCACATAAACACGGGCACAGCGATGACGGGTTCTTCTGTGAGCGAGAGTTTACAGCATCCTCCCTCCAACTCCAACGGGCCCCTGAAGACCAAGACACGCTCTTTCACACCTGTGCAAGCTCCGGCCCAGCGACGGCCTGCTGAGGAATGGCTCACCTGGGTCTGGGTGCTGGGTTCATCTCTTCCCCTCTCCTGTCCCAAAGCAGGTCCATCACCCTGCTCAGGTCTGAAAAGGAGGGTCCAGGTTTCTCTGGCCATCTGACTTTTTCAATTTATAGAAAATCTCCTGTTACCTACTGTATTCATTTTATATAACAAAATACCACATATTGAATGGCTTACAATACAAAACCGATTTCCTCACAGTTGTGGAGGATGAAAGCCTAAGATCAAGCTGCCAGCTGGTGGGCTTCCTCTGAGGTCTTGCTCCCTGGTGGGCAGATGGTGCCTTCCTGCTGTTCTGTGGTAACATGACCATCCGTCGGGGCGTGTGCACGCTCCCTCCTCCTTCCCCTTCTTATAACAACAGTCAGATTGCATTAGGGTCCCACTCCAGAAATATCACTTTAACTTATTCATCTCTTTAAAAGACACTCATCCAGGTATGATTTCATTCTGAACGACCAAGGGTTGGGACTTCAACACATGAATTTAGGAGGGACACAGTCTGCCATAGCAGAATTCTTCAGGGAGGTCAAATATCCTCCTTCTCCTCCCTGTGAAAACCCTGAAGGGTCAGGGAAAGGGCATCCAAACTGCACACTCGTAGAGGGGAAAACGGCTTCATCCGTAATCGTACATCTGTGGTAAAAAGGCGGGATTCAAAGGGATGGAAGATGGGAGTACGGGACATTGGAAGACAAAGTGCCACACAACACAGCCTTCGAAACACACCACGGTCATGTTAAGTTTAAATAGAGTGACCACATTTGCCAGGAAAGGTAAATATTTACACTTTTGAGGAAACAGTAATTTGTGTTTCTGATAACGATCTGGCCTTGGATTTTCCCTCCCCTCATAAGCAATGACAGAATTGGCAGAAATATGCGAAATATTCGTTCTCAGACATGAGACACCCACAGAGGGCCCCCTGTGTCCTTCCCTGAGAACTGATTGGCTGGTGCATCTGAAGAAATGACCAAAGACCAGGAGAGAACCACACAGAAGCATCGGAGGGGCAGCACCTGGGGCTCTCATGGGGTCAGGAATAGCGTCTGCCCCCAATAGATGGACTAAGTAAAAAGTACCATAATTCACAAGGGTTTTACACAGCACAGAAGAAAGAGTTACCCTATTTCAACTGTTGATCTTGTGAACCCAGGAACTCTGAGACAGATCTCAGTTAATTTAGCAAGTTTCCTTTGCCAGGGTTGAGGACACGCCTGTGACACGGCCTCAGGAAGTCCTGATGACATGTGCCGAGGGTGGTCGGGCACAGCTTGATTGACGCACTTCAGGGAGACATGAGACACCAGTGAATATAAGTAAGAAGGACATTAGTTCCACCCAGAAAGGCTGAGACAACTCAAAGCAAGTCCTCCCCACTTAGGGCTTCCAGGTCACAGGTAGGTGAGAGACAGATGGTTGCATTCTTTTGAGTTTGTGATAAGTGTTTGCAGAGGAGGCCTTCAGAAGATGCGTCTATCTCTGTGACCAGAGGGACAGCTTTAAATAGACTGGGAGGCAGCTTTTCCCTGAGTGCGTCCCCGCTTGACGGGGGCCCAAGATACTTCCCTTTCACAGTCTGGTAACTTCAAACCAAACTTCAAAGCCAAAACAAAATGAAACAACATCAAAAAGAATAAGACATGGGTACTTATTAAGACTAGAAAAACATTCAGTCCACAAGGAGAGTATTGGCAGTGTCTACCTCCACATGGCAACGGAGTAAGCAATGTGACCCACAGAAAGGAGCAGTGTTAACCCACAGAGCGACCGAGAATAACACGCCTGATGCGAGGGCATTGAACACATCATTGTATTTTGCAGATTCAGAAAGCAACAGAAAAGATTGACGGTGGTAAAAGAGACAGAGCCCTGCTTCCCTCTCCCTTTTCCCTTCCAGATAAGTCCTCACAGCCAGGACCCTCAGCCTTATCCCACAGCGCAGCAGCTGCCATCCTGTCCAGGCCCACCCTCTGCCCCGCCCTGGGACTGTTACCTCATTCCCTCCCGGAGTCCAGGTGCCCCCACGTGTGGTGCAGGAGCCTGGGGGGAGGTCCTTTGTTCTATGTCAGGGTCTCCCTGGGAGGGACACAGTCACCGCAACTGGTTGGGTCCTGGCTTCCCCAAGGGCAGTCCTTTCCTTTCCCATTCTCTTTGGATGACTATCCCTGGGCTGGGGCATGACACCAGCAGAGGTGCGGGTCACCCTTAGGGCCCCCGTCTTGCTGCTGGGGCTCTGGGCACTCCTGGCTCCAGTCTGGTGTTCTCAAGGCCGTCCCTTGTGGCACTACGCATCCTCTGAGGTGGTGATTCCCAGGAAGGAGACGCACCATGGCAAAGGCGTTCAGTTTCCCGGCTGGCTGTCCTACAGCCTGCGTTTTGGGGGTCAAAGACACGTCGTTCACATGCGGAGAAAACACCTTCTTTGGCCCAGACATCTGCTGATGACAACTCAGGATGACCAAGGAGCCTTGCAGGTGGATGACCCCTACATCCCTCCAGACTGCTACTACCTCGGCTACCTGGAGGAGGTGCCTCTGTCCATGGTCACCGTCGACACGTGCTACGGGGGCCTCAGAGGCATCATGAAGCTGGACGACCTCGCCTACGAAATCAAACCCCTCCAGGATTCCCACAGGTTTGAACATGTTGTTTCTCAGATAGTGGCCGAGCCCAACGCAACGGGGCCCACATTTAGAGATGGTGACAATGAGGAGACAGACCCCCTGTTCTCTGAAGCAAATGATAGCATGAATCCCAGGATATCTCCTTCGCTGTATAGTTCTCATAGAGGCAATATAAAAGGCCACGTTCAATGTTCCAATTCTTATTATCGTATATATGGCAATATTACAACTTGTTCCAAAGAGGTGGTCCAGACGTTCAGTGTCATTGATAGCATTGTTCAAAATACTGATCTGCGGTACTATATTTATCTTTTGACCATATATAATAATCATGACCCAGCTCCTGTGAATCAATATCGAGTTCATAGTGCGATGTTTACCTATTTTAAAAGAACCTTTTTTGATACTTTTCATGTTCATTCATCCACACTACTTATTAAAGAAGCGCCACATGAATCTAACTATGAACCACAAAGGTATAGCTTCTGTTCACATTTAGGCCTTATACACATTGGTACTCTAGGCAGACATTATTTATTGGTAGCCGTCATAACAACCCATTCACTGATGAGAAGTATGGGTGTGGCTTATGATTATAAATACTGCACATGTCAGAGAAGGACCTCCTGCATTATGCAGCGATATCTTGGGATGACAGATGCGTTCAGTAACTGTTCTTATGGACATTTACAAAATTGTTTTGTGAATTCAGCTCGGTGTGTTTTCGAAGCACTCGCTCCAGTGTATAATGAAACCATGACAACAGTTCACTGTGGAAACCTCATCGTGGAAGGGAGGGAGGAATGTGACTGTGGCTCCTTCAAGCAGTGTTATGCCAATCATTGCTGCCAAAGTGACCATCACTTCACACCGGGTAGCATCTGTCATCTAGGAGACTGCTGTACAAACTGCAGCTTCTCCCCACTAGGGACTTTCTGCAGACCTATCCAAAATATATGTGACCTTCCAGAGTACTGTCATGGGACCACCTTGACATGCCCCCCAGACTTTTATTTGCAAGATAGAACCCCGTGCACTGAAGAAGGCTACTGCTATCATGGGAACTGCACTGACCGCAATGTGCTCTGCAAGGCGATCTTTGGTGTCAGTGCTGAGGATGCTCCTGAGGACTGCTATGACATCAATTTTGAAAGTTACCAATTTGGACATTGTACTCGGGAACAAAACGCTATCAGGTACCAGGCTTGGGTAGGAATAGATGAGTTTTGTGGAAGACTACAGTGTACCAACGTGACCCGTCTTCCCCGGATGGAAGAAAGGCAAATGTGCATTCTGTTGGAGAAATATTATAGGTAGTTTGAGCAAAAAATCTAATGCCGTGTGAACTTTTAGAATGACACATATTTTAACAAAGAACGTGACCAATCGAGTTCATGTTGAAGTCAGGTAAACACTATTTAGAGCAACAACAATATCAAAAACACAAGCCAACAGTTCACCAAGAGAAACCATGATTAACCCCATGGAAATGGTCTTCCAAGGGCATCAACACTTAAATCCTCGAAATCTGCATGCCTCAGCACCTGTTGTCTTGAGCTGCCCTCCTGTGTGTTCTAATCACTCCTGACCACGGGGCCTGCACGGTGGGAGATCTGAGCTGTGCCAGGTGGAGGCAGCAGGGCAATTGCTACCAGGTTGCTGGTGTGGATGCCGAGGCCGCCCGAGCAGGTATAAACTCCCACCTGTGGGCCAGGGAAGAGTGCACAGGAGACACGTCCTGGGCATAGGGTGAGGGAGAGCCGTGGGGGCTCTGGGTTCTGAGGAGGGTTCTGGCCTGGCAGGGACAAGACCAACCAGCATGTGAGGCCAGGTTGGAGTCTGGACCTCTGAGGCTGCAAGGGTCATGGGCTGCTTGGCCCAAGGGGGTGTCCTGGTTCTCAGTGGGGTACTTTCAAACGTTCCATCTTCCTCCAATCCCCCTCCTCCTCTGTTTCTGGGGTGGGTCCACTCCCAGAGTCTGCAACTCTGCATCCGTCCTGGGCATTGATCTTCCAATTCCATCCTCTTCTCTTCTGCTGTGTCTAAGCTGCTGTGAAGCCACCTGCTGTAATTTACTCTTGTAGATTTAATATTGTACCATACATCTGTTCTGTTTTTTTCATCATAAATGCTTCATTTCATGCTCAGCATCTGAGAACACAAGGCCTTGTCAGCTGTCACCTCCTTCTATTCTCTGTTTCCTTCCTCCTATCCCCACGTTTGCCCATCATGTCCAGTCTCCTGCCATCCTGAACGCTTCTGATGGAAGGTCTGAAATGTCATGAGCATCGTGAAGATTCTTTGTAATGTGACCTTGTTCCAGGCAGGAATTCTCCCTCACCCACCCCTGGAAGCCAAGTATAGGAAGATTGCATGTCAATCAAAGACTGAGCTAACTTAACACTGGCTTTGGTTTGAAGGTTTCTCCAATCCCCAGGGCACAGGATTTCAGGGAGTTCAGGTGAGAGTCTGGGTGTTACCCTTCAGGAGGTTGTAAAGTCCATTTCACCTAGTCTACGCCACAGACTATGGAAACTATATATATATATAGTTCTGTCATACATATATGTGTGTGTGTGTATATATAGTTCTGTCCCTCTAGAGAACCCAAATATGTGTATATATATATCATATTATATACATGTATATACATACATATATCATATTATATATCATATTATATATATAGGAGTTTATTAATGAGTATTAAACTCACACAACCACAAGGTCCCCCAGTAGGCCACCAGCAAGCTGAGGAGCAAGGAACCCAGTCCGAGTCTCAAACTTGAAGAACTTGGAGTCTGATGTTTGAGGGCAGGAAGCATCCAGCACAGGAGAAAGATGTAGGCTGGGAGGCTAAGCCAGTCTAGTCTTTTCACGTTTTCCGCCTGCTTTATATCCTGGCCACACTGGCAGCTGATTAGATGGTACCCACCTAGATTAAGGGTGGGTCTGCCTTTCCAAGCCCACTGGCTCAAATGTTAATCTCCTTTGGCAACAGCCTCACAGACACACCCAGGATCAATCCTTTGCATGCTTCAGTCCAATCAAGTTGACACTCAGTATTAACCGTCACAAGTCCACCCCTTGTCAACTTGAACCCATACAAATCTCCTGAGATCATAAATAATCTTCAAATAAAGATAATAATAAGGTCATAATTACACCTAATGTAATACAACTATCTTTTGTACAACCAGAAATGCACCAATCCCCAATCCAAATGCTATTACATAAAGTTAAGAATACTTAAATGCTGATATGAAGTCAATAAATTTTATGTCACATGATAAAGGAAAAAAGAAAACGAAAGAATTTTCTTAGTACAAGTGGATACATGCACAAACATGTTTTTAACAAAAAAAAGAAGGAAATATTGATGACAATTACAGTCCTCATTTCTGCAACTCATCACGTGGTTGTAGCTGGTATTGATGACCACCTTCTTCTACTACACATTCTGTATTCCCTTTGCCTTCAGCAAGCATCGCAGCGGGTCGTGGTTTTTTCCCTAGTGGAGTGATGCAACCTTTCATCCCTGAAGGGTCTGGGCCATTCATAGTCCTGCCTGGTTTGGGTTGTTGTAGTTTCCCATTGACCTTAATGACAGGGCATGGGAATGCTAAGAGACGCCCTAATGGATCTCCTGTATTCCATACATACTCTTCCTTACCTCCATTGTGGAGTAATAGACTGATTGCATCTTGATAGTCCAGGTCAATCACCCAGTCAACACTGTAACTACCTTCGTAGCCTGTGGACTTAAAGGTAGGAGGGGCCAAAGTGTCCAGGTGGCAATCTTAACTTCCCATTTAATTGAAGTATTGTTGTGTCTCCTGATGGCAGCATTATTCCCACTGGATCTAAGACCTCTAGGCCAACAGAATGTAACATCATGGGAACAGGAAGCAAAAAATTTGCTAGTGGATCACTGGGGGCGATGGTGAATGGTGCCACTTCCACTTCCACTTCCACCCTTGACTCCTGCATCCACGAGTTATGGCTATGGGAGAAGCAGGACCATATATTGGATGCTGATTCAGAGCACACACGGCCTTCTGGAGAGCTTTGCCCCAGCCCTGCAAAGTATTGTCACCTAGTCAGCATTATAATTGTGACTTCGAAAGGCCATTCCATTTTTCTGTCAATCCAGCTGCTTCAGGATGATGGGGAACATGGTAAGACAAGTGAATCCCATGAGCATGAGCCCACTGCCACACTTCTTTAGCCATCAAGGGAGTGCCTTGGTCAGAGGCAATGCTATGTGGAATACTGTGACAGTGGATAAGGCATTCCATGAGTCCACAGATGGTAGTATTGGCAGAAGCATTGCATGCAGGATAGGCAAACCCATATCTGAAGTCAGTGTGTATTTCAGTGAGGACAAACCTCTGCCCTTTCCAGGATGGAAGAGGTCCAATATAATCCAACCTGCCACCAGGTAGCTGGCTGATCACCCTGAGGAATGATGCCATTTGGGTAGAGACACAGAGCCAAACCATATCACGCCACCCCAACCCCTCTCCAATCTCATATCCTCTTTGCATTTCAAAACCAATCATGCCTTCCCAACAGTACCCAAACTTCTTAACTCATTTCAGCATTAACTCAAAAGTCTGAGTCCAAATTCATATTAGAGACAAGGCAAGTCCCTTCCGTCTATGAACCTGTAAAATGAGAAAGAAGTCAGTTACTTCCATGAAACAATAGGGGTAGAGACATTAGATAAATGCTCCCATTTCAGATGGGAGAAATGGGCCAAAATAAAGGGGCTACAGGTCACATGCAAGCCCAGAATCCAGTGGGGCAGTCATTAAATCTTAAAGCTCCAAAATAATCTCCTTTGACTCCATTTCTCACATTCAGGGCATGCTAATGCAAAGTGGGGGCTTCCAAACCTTGGGAAGTTCTCACCCTGTGACTTTGCAGGCTTTGCAGTTCTGACCTCATGGCCGCTCTCACGGGCTTTGCAGAGTTCAGCCCTCCTGGCTACTCTCATTGAGTGCCTGCAGCTTTTCCAGGTGCACAGTGCAAGCTGTTAATGGATCTACCATTCTGGGGTCTGAAGGATGGTGGCCCTCTTCTCATAGCCCCATTAGCCACTGCCCCGATTGGGACTCTGTGTGGGGGCTCCAACCCCCCATTTCCCTTCTGCGCTGCCCTAGCAGAGGCTCTCCATGAGGGCTTTGCCTCTGGAGCAGACTTCGGAGTGGACATCCCATCATTTCTATAAATCCTCTGAGATATAGGCGGAGGATCACAAAGCTGAACTCGTCTCTTCTGCACACCCATAAGCCCAACCTCATGTGGAAGCCACCAAGGATTGGGGCTTGTACCTTCTGAAGCAATGGCCTGAGCTGCACGTTGGACTTTTTTAGCCACAGCTAGAGCTGGAGCAGCTGGGACACAGGGCACCAAGTCCCAAGGCTCTCCACAGAGCAGCTGGGCCCTGGACCCAGCCCATGAAACCACGTTTCCCTGATAGGCTTCCAGGCCTGTGATTGGAAGGGCTGCTGCAAAGATCTCTGACATGCCCTGAAAATGTTTTCCCCATTGTCTTGGTTATTAATATTCATTTCCTCATTACTTATGCAGATTTCTGCAGCCAACTTGAATTTCTCCCCAGAAAATGTGTTTTTTTTACTACCACATGGCTAGGCTGCGAATTTTCCAAACTTTTATGCTCTGTTTCCCTTTTAAATATGTTACTATTTCAGATCATCTCTCTCAAGTGCAAAAGTTCCACAAATTTCTAGGGCAGGGACAAAATTCCATCAAGTTTGGTTTAATACATTTTAGAGAGGCATGAGACATCAATCAAATACATTTAACAGAACCATTGGTTTGGTCCAGAAAGGTGGAACAACTCAAAGTGAGGGTTTCCAGGCTATAGGTGAATTTAAACATTTTCTGGTTGACAATTGGTTGAGTTTTTCTAAAGACCTGGGATAGATAGAAAGGCAATGTTAAGTCCAAAATTCTTTTGAAGTCTTTTAGTGGTTGCCCTTAGAGACAATAGGTGACAAATGTTTCCTATTCAGATCTTAGTTCATCTCTTTAGGATTGGGAGGTTCTAGATGCAAAAGATCTAGCTATATTGATAGAGATTCTTTACAGATGCAAATGTTCCCCTACGAAGAATGACTTTGCCGGGCCATTTCTTTCTTTCTTTTCTTTCTTTCCTCTTTTCCTCCTTTCCTTCCTTCCTTCCTTCCTTCCCTCCCTCCCTCCTCTCCCTCTCTTTCTGTCTTCTCTCTCTCTTTCTCTCTTTCTCTCTCTCTCTCTCTCTTATCTTGATGGAATTTTGCTCTAGTTGCCCAGGCTGGAGTACAATGGCACTATTCCGGCTCACCACAAGCTCCACCTCCTGGGTTCAAGCAATTCTCCTGCCTCAGTCTCCTGAGTAGCTAGGATTACAAGCATGTGCCACCACACTTGGCTAATTTTGTATTTTTATTAGACACGGGGTTTCCCCATGTTGGTCAGGCTGGTCTCGAACTCCCAACCTCAGGTGATCCACCAGCCTCAGCCTCCCAAAGTGCTGGGATTACAGGCAAGACCCACCATGCCCAGCCTGCAGGGTCATCTCAGAGTAGGGCAAAGAAACATCTTTTGGGGTAAAATATTTTGATTTTCTTGTCTCATAATGTTATGCCAGAGTTACTTTGGAAAGTAAATCATGATATATAGGTTTAAATAAAACCCATCTGATGATAATATATGATTTGTAGAGTGTGACACCCCAGACTCCTTAGATAGGAACTCGGGCAAGATAAAAAAATCAGTTTAGTCCTCACCACCTAAGACCATCTCAGTTTGGACTACACTGTTCATGTCACTATCAGCATTTTGATCAAAACCACTCAACAAGTCTCTAGGAAGTTCCAAACTTTCCCACATCTTCCTGTCTTCTTTCAATTTCTTCAAACTATTCCAACCTCTGCCATGGGGAACTCAGTTCCAAAGCTGCTTCGAGATTTTGAGTTATCTTTACAGAAGTTCCCCACTCCTGGTACCAATTTACTATATTAGTCTGTTTTCACACTGCTATAAAGAACTGCCTGAAAGTGGGTAATTTGTAAAGGTTTGTTTGTGAGTAATTTGTAAAGGTAGTTTGTAAAGGTTTAATTGACTCACAGTTCTGTGTGGTTAGGATTGGGGACTCAGGAAACTTGCAATCATGATACAAGTGGAAGCAGGCATGTGACACATGGCAGCAGGTGAGAGACAGAGAGGGAGAGAGAGAAAGAGAGAGAGAGAGAATGAAGGAGGAACCACCACACATCGATAAAACCATCAGATCTCATGTGTCAGCTTCCCAGCCTCATTCCACCACCTATGCATTTCCCCTCAAAAAGGTGGACATACTTCTCATACAAATGCATGAAAACCTAATCCTGTTTTGAAGTTTTCTGCTCAGAAGACCAATAATAGCACTTATATTTTAGCAAAGTTATTTATAATATGAACATGATTATATTGCTAGAAATAAAATTTTAAAAAATCATGGCAACAATTTTTTTTGAATTATAGTTTAAGTTCTAGGGTACATGTGCACAACGTGCAGGTTTGTTACATATGTATACATGTGCCATGTTGGTGTGCTGCACCCATTAACTTCTCATTTACATTAGGTATTTCTCCTAATGCTATCTCTCCCCCATCCCCCCACCCCACGAAAGACCCCAGTGTATGATGTTCCCCACCCTGTGTCAGAGTGTTCTCATTGTTCAGTTCCCACCTATGAGTGAGAGCATGTGGTATTTGGTTTTCTGTCCTTGCAATAGTTTGCTCAGAATGATACTTTCAAGCTTCATCCATGTCCCTACAAAGGACATAAACTCATCCTTTTTTATGGCTGCATAGTATTCCATGGTGTATATTTGACACATTTTCATAATCCAGTCTACCATTGATGGACATTTGGGTTGGTTCCAAGTCTTTGCTATTGTGAATAGTGCTGCTATAAACATACATGTGCATGTGTCTTTAGAGCAGCATGATTTATAATCCTTTGGGTATATACCCAGTAATGGGATGGCTGGGTCAAATGGTATTTCTAGTTCTACATCCTTGAGGAATCACCACACTGTCTTCCACAATGGTTGAACTAGTTTAAAGTCCCACCAACAGTGTAAAAGTGTTCCTATTTCTCCACATCCTCTCCAGCACCTGTTGTTTCCTGACTTTTTAATGGTTGCCATTCTAAATGGTGTGAGATGGTATCTTATTGTGGTTTTGATTTGCATTTCTCTGATGGTCAGTGATGATGAGCATTTTTTCATGTGTCTGTTGGCTGTATAAATGTCTTCTTTTGAGAAGTGTCTGTTCACATCCTTTGCCCACTTTTTTACGGGGTTGTTTTGCCTTTTTCTTGTAAATTTGTTTAAGTTCTCTGCAGATTCTGGATATTAGCCCTTTGTCAGATGGGTAGATTGCAAAAATATTCTCCCATTCTGTGGGTTGCCTGTTCACTCTGAAGGTAGTTTCTTTTGCTGTGCATAAACTATTTAGATTAATTAGATCCCATTTGTCTATTTTCGATTTTGTTGCCATTGCTTTTGGTATTTTAGACATGAAGTCCTTGCCCATGCCTATGTCCTGAATGGTATTGCCTTGGTTTTCTTCTAGGGTTTCTATGGTTTTAGGTCTAACATGTAAGTCTCTAATCCACCTTGAATTAATTTTTGTGTAAGGTGTAAGGAAGGGATCCAGTTTCAACTTTCTACATATGGCTCGCCAGTTTTCCCAGCACCATGTATTAAATAGGGAATCTTTTCCCCATTTCTTGTTTTTGTCAGGTTTATCAAAGATCAGATAATTGTAGATGTGTGGTATTATTTCTGAGAGCTGTGTTCTGTTCCATTGGTCTATATCTCTGTTTTGGTACCAGCACCATGCTGTTTTGGTTACTGTAACCTTGTAGTATAGTTTGAAGTCAGGTAAGCGTGATGCCTCCAACTTTGTTCTTTTGGCTTAGGATTGTCTTGGCAATGAGGGCTCTTTTTTGGTTCCATATGAACTTTAAAGTAGTTTTTTCCAATTCTGTGAAGAAAGTCACTGGTAGCTTGATGGGGATGGCATTGAATCTATAAATTACCTTGGGCAGTATGGCCATTTTCATGATATTGATTCTTCTTATCCATGAGCATGGAATGTTCTTCCATTTGTTTGTGTCCTCTTTTATTTCATTGAGCAGTGGTTTGTAGTTCTTCTTGAAGAGGTCCTTCACATCCCTTGTAAGTTGGATTCCTAGGTATTTTATTCTCTTTGAAGCAGTTGTGAATGGGAGTTCACTCATGATTTGGCTCTCTGTCTGTTATTGGTGTATAGGAATGTGATTTTTGCACATTGATTTTGTATCCTGAGAGTTTGCAGAAGTTGCTTATCAGCTTAAGGAGATTTTGGGCTGAGATCATGGGGTTTTCTAAATATACAATTATGTCATCTGCAAACATGGACAATTTGACTTCTTCTTTTCCTAACTGAATACCCTTGATTTCTTTCTCTTGCCTGATTGCCCTAGCCAGAACTTCCAACACTATGTTGAATAGGAGTGGTGAGAGAGGGCATCCCTGTCTTGTGCCAGTTTTCAAAGGGAATTTTTCCAGTTTTTGCCCATTCAGTATGATATTGGCTGTGGGTTTGTCATAAATAGTGGTTTAAAATAGCAACAAGGAAAACCCAGCTCGCCCCAAACTCCATGGTGAGTCCTGTGTGTTCAGTCCCGATCACCAAATGGAAACACCTGGGAATCCCAAGGCTGGGGCTCCTCTCCCGGGCTGCAGGGTCAGGGCTGGACGGTTTTCATCAGCAGAGGAAGTGCCTTATTTGCATGTCTACTACTATATAGCAAGCTCTGGGGTTGGACGCCTGAGAAGAAGGCAGCACCCCGATAAAATGACCATGACCTGCAGGAGTTTGGTGAAAATAATGGTAAAAAAAATGTAGCCGGGCATCGTGGCTCACACTTGTAATCCCAGCACTTTGGGAGGCTGAGCAGGGTTGATCATATGTGAGGTCAGGAGTTTGAGACAAGCCTGGCTAACATGGTGAAACCCCATCTCTACTAAAACTACAAAAAAAAAACCATGGGTGGTAGTGGTGTGTGCCTGTAATCCTAGCTACTTGGGAGTCTGAGGCAGGAGAATCACTTGAGCCTGGGAGTCCGAGGCTGCAGTGAGCTGAGATCACACCTCTGCACTCCAGTCTGGGTGACAGAGTGAGACCTTGTCTCAAAAGAAAATAAAAATGCTGTCTTATTATGAAATTGTGCTGTAATAAACACTTTGCACTGATCTTCTGATTTTATTTTTAAAGACTTGTGTAAATTATGTTCTGCAAGAGTCAATGTTTTCACCAATTACAAACGTGGAAGTAAACCCACACATGGAGGGGCTAAGTATGTGTCTAAGAGCTCATGTCTGGGATAAGTGAACCCCGATATCTGGGCATGTGCTCCTCATTACTGGCTCTGACTGCTCCCTAAACCAACTTCAGGACAGAGCTGGATGTGCCTAGTGTGGTTTGCAGGATTCACTTCTGGCATTGAGAACTTGTGTGACTTTGCTGCACTCCAGCACTCACCTGAAAATATGGAGAGAACTAGACTTCAGGTAGATGAATTTTTAGGTATTTCTGACATTTAATATATTTTTATACCTTTCTATCACTCCTTCCTTGTCTAAGTTTCCATGTGTTTCCTTGTAATAAACACTGTGAGGTTTAATTGAAGGATGATAAACTTCACATATTTAAAGTGTACAAATAATAAGCATGATGTAACTGTCATACTTACCAAGAAAATGGATAAGTGAATTCCTCTCAACATTTCCTCTTGTTCTTCTATATACTTTCTCCTTTCTCATTCTCATCTTCTACCATTTCTTCAGTAAAATACTGATTTTCTTTATACTTCAGATACATTTTTTTTTTTTTTTTTTTTTTTGAGACGGAGTCTCGCTCTGCCGCCCAGACTGGAGTGCAGTGGCCGGATCTCAGCTCACTGCATGCTCTGCCTCCCGGGTTCACGCCATTCTCCTGCCTCAGCCTCCCGAGTAGTTGGGACTACAGGCGCCCACCACCGCGCCCGGCTAGTTTTTTGTATTTTTTAGTAGAGACGGGGTTTCACCGTGTTAGCCAGGATGGTCTCGATCTCCTGACCTCGTGATCCGCCCGTCTCGGCCTCCCAAAGTGCTGGGATTACAGGCTTGAGCCACAGATACATTTTTATTTATCAAAATTGGTAAAAATAAAATAATATAGCATATATTATTATTAGGTTGGCTTATTTTGCTCAACATAAATGCTTATGTATTTTACCTCACCGTTGTGTGTATTAGACATATATTAATTATAAATGATGGGGAGTATTTGAGTTGACAAGTTTACCTTAATTTGTTTTTCTATTAAGCAGCTGAACAATATTTAGATTCTTTTACTATTTTAGGTCTTACTAACAAAATCTGCCACTCAGCTTGGAAGTGTACATAGATCAGAAATACATTTTTCTTATTTTTCATAGCAACATCAACTATAACATATAAAGAGAGAATACAGCATTTTGCAATTTTTTAATACTTTATATAACGAAGTTTTAAGACAAATAACAAACCTGAAATCTAGGGAGAGGCAAAGTCAGGGTATGAGATTACCAGAGGCGGAGTTTGGCATATGAAATGCAAGTTGTAACAAGATAAAAATACAAATAAATAGTGGGTTGTGTGTTGTAGTGTAAAACTCTCAGGGACAAAATACCAAAGCGATGTTCTATCATCTTTAATATTTTTCTGCTAGAATGGGGACATTCACATAAAAATTTTATTTCCCAAAGTGTCTGAGAGAGAATGAAATCCCACGCTTCCGAAACACATCCAGACCCACCTTCCATATCCCCTCTACAGGACTAATGAATTACTCTGCAGGGACAAGTCACTGAAACCACAATCCTAGGGACATTGGTGCAACCTCTCAGGTCTTGAGATGGGAACAGAGGTCCCCACTGACGTTCTCTTGAAAAGCAGCTGCCCTCTCTTTCTTACAGAATCAGTCTTAATCTGCAGGGCAGGGCAGCATATCTGGAAGGTGATGACACCGTTGGAGAACACTGGAGCTGTGGGAGAAAACGACTGCAAACTCTTCCCAAGGAGAAGGGAAAAGAACACATAGACCAGTATCTCATCTAGGTAAGTGTCAGGAACACTCTGGTGGTCACAACGAGACCCAGGGCCACAATACCTTCCTAGGAACATAGCCTCATGAGAAGGATGACAATCTTCTTTTAGTCCAATGCCTTCCACCAGTTTCACAATTGTCAGTTAAATACAACACTTTAATCCACCTGAGGAAGTTACAAGAAATCCTCTGTAGAATGGAACAAGGTGAAGATATAAACCCAAGCAGGAAAGAAAAACAAGGTGTCACTGGAGTATCTGATGTCTCTGGTGGACATGGAAGAACAGACTTCAACCCTTGACATCCACTGCAAAAGTAAATGTCAAATGTAGCTCTAAGGAGATTCACAGACACCTCAATAAGAAAGGCCCATCAAGACAGGATGTAGTTAAATACAGGCAGAAAAGGCATAAAATAAAGTCGTAAGCCAATATCAATTGTTCAACCAAACATGTCTGGCCAGCAACAAAAATTATAACATATATCAATAAGAAAGACCAAAGTCATAATGAAAAAATCATCAGAATCAGATTTGTAAATAACACAAATACAAGAACTATCTAATTAAATATGATATTTAAAGTGATTAACATTTATATTTAAAAATGTGTGAAGTCAAATGTGGACATAATGTAAAATTAGGTAACTGAGAGGTGGAAATACTAAAAATGAATCAAATGGAAATGCATAAAATAATCAAAAGCAATGAAATATGAAACTGAGCAAGCCTTAGGCACACTCATCCGTAGACATGGCTCAGCTTTTAAATAAAACCATGGACTTAAAATATGTTACTAGAAATTACAGAAAGTTAATTTCAAAGAAAAAATAGTGAAGATACTAAACAAAATATCAAAAAGTATAGTTTAGATATATTTTAATTATCAAAAATTAAAGTTAGAGATACAGAAAAAAATATTTGAAGAAATGATGGTTAAGAATGTTCCAAATTTTGTGAGAGACACAGAAACACAGAACTGCAAAGAACAGAGAACCCCCCAAAAAGTAAATGCACACAGACACACACACCACACATCCTCCATGGGCACAGACTTGTGCACAAGCAAAAGCTTGCACACCACACACCATACACCACCCATGCATTTTCTCCACATTATTGTTTTTATTAGTTGTTTGAAAAGTATTTGTTTTTATAGTATGAAACAGAAAGCTAAAATTGAAATTAAAAATTTCTATGCATAGGCCTTTCTATTCCTACCACAATCAGATTCATGATTTGATGTAAATTAATGTAATTGCTGTTAGGAAATATACTATTTCAAAGAAAACTGGTATTTATTTCTGGCTCTGTGTTTATTCATTTGTAATGTGTGCCAATATCATCCTTTCTAATTAACAGGAACTTTTTCTTAAGTTGGCACATAATAACTGTTAATATTTGTGAGGTACAGTGTGATAGCTTAATACATGTGTGCAATATATAATAACCAAATCAGAGTAACTAGCAAATTTATCAACTCAAATATTAACATTTCTTTGTGTAAATAGCATTGAAAATTCTCTTTCTAGCATCTTGCAAACAAACAATGTAAAATAAATTGTAAATTTAGTCAACCAACCGTGCTGTATAACATCAGAGCATATTCCCCTTGTCTAGCTGTCATTTTGTATTCATAAACAAGTATTTTCCCCATCACTCAACTTCATCTCCTTTTCAGCCTCTTGTATCTATTATTCTACTTTCTATTTCTATAAAATCAAATTTTTTAGCTTCCACATAAGATTGGGAACATATGCCTATCTTATTTCTCTCAACACAATGGTGTACACTTCCATCTGTGTTGCTGTGAATGCTAGAATTTCATTCCTTTCTTAAGGGTGAATAATATTCCAGTGTGTAAATATACCACGTATTCTTTATCCACTTTTCTGTTGATGGATGTATAGGTAGATTTCATGTAACTATTGTGATAGAATAGTGTTGCAGCGAATATGGGGGTGCAGACATTTCTTAAATATTGGGATTTTCATTCTTTTAAATATGTATTCAACAGTTGAATTGCTGAATCGCTGAATCATATTGAGTTCTAACTTTACTTTCCATCATGGCTTTATTAACTTACATTCCCACCAATGATGTATGAGTATCCCTTTCTATGCATCCTAGCCAGTCTTTATTATTTTTCGTTTTACTGATATTACCCTTTCTTTTTTTTTCTTTCGTCTTTTTTTTTTTTTTTTGAGATGGAGTCTCGCTCTGTCGCCCAGGCTGGAGTGCAGTGACACGATCTCGGCTCACTGCAAGCTCGACCTCCCTGGTTCAGGCCATTCTCCTGCCTCAGCCTCCCAAGTAGCTGGGACTACAGGCGCCGCCACCACACCCAGCTAATTTTTTTGTATTTTTAGTAGAGACGGGGTTTCACTGTGTTAGCTAGGATGGTCTCGATCTCCTGACCTTGTGATCCGCCCGCCTCAGCCTCTCAAAGTGCTGGGATTACAGGCGTGAACCACCACACCTGGCCAATAACAGCCTTTCTAACAAGGATGAAATGATATCTCATTGAGGATTTGCATTTTCCTGTATATTATTTATTTTCAGAATTTTATATATACTTGTTGGTCCTTTGTATGTCTTCTTCTGAGAGGTGTTTGGTGGTCTTACTTGCTTATTTTTAATCATATTTTATTACTATTCAGTAGTTTGCATTTCTTTTATATTTTTGATATTGATCCCTTGTCATATAGTTGGTAAATATTGTCTCTCATCCTGCAGGTTGCCTCTTCACTCTGTCAGTTGTTTTCTTTACTGTGCCTGAGCTGGGATTTCTTGATAGAACCTGGAGAGGGGGGCTCAGGGGCTGTGGGACATTAGAGAGGAAGAGACGAACTCAACACCTAGAACCACCTGAGCCGTTGCTCATCATGTGATTTCTGGGTCAATGGTTTGAACAGATTCAGAAGAGTTTTCCTTGGCCTTCTGGGGGCTAAATAATTTGATGAGAGAATGATGTAACTTATTACTCACAGATGACAGAATATGATAATTGTACACATATGTATGTGTGTAGGGATGGTTTGGCAGTGTTTATTCATCCCCAGAAAAGAGAAAAGTATGTCTGCTATGAAAAAAATTATAGCTTGTGACATTCATAATTATTATTAATGACAACTGATGCTAGACACTAGACCATGTTATAATGCTAGTGGAAAAACCCAATAGAAAAAAATGTGTCACAGCAAAAAAAAAAAAAAAAAAAAAAAAGGAAGGGGTCAAAATTTAAACGAGATGCCTTTGAACATTACCAGTAATAAAGATGCCAAAAAGAATCAACCATCATAACCAGAACAAGAATTAAATAACAATAACTGTTCATGGGTTTTATGTTGAGAAGATATGGAATTTTCATCTAATGGCTCATCCCCATCCACATAATAGAGTTCAGAGTACAAACTAAGAACAGAGTATGATCTTAAAGGAGGTGGAGGCCAAATGCTTGAGTAGAAGGAGAGTCTGTATTGGAATCATGGTGAAGTGAAACATGAATTCCACAGAGAAGCCGCAGTATTCAAGGGTAGTACCGACTTTCCTTGAGTTTAGTGGTGAATACAGCAAAGACAGGTTTCACTGTCCTCATGTTTCTATTTTCTCAGCTCTCTTGGAAGGTCAGTTGTGAACATTGGGAGTCTACTTACAACTTAATCACAGCAAGCAATTTTTTACTGAAGGCATAGGTAACAATTGATGGTGATTAAATTTAGGTTATAGAAATTAGTTATTGAAACTTCAATGTCAGTCTCTAGTAATTTATGTAGTAAAATGGTCAGCCTCATCATGGGGCTTTATTATTCCATCTGGGATGAGTGTCCATGTGGGCATATGGTGCAGTTCTAGTCATGGGGGCAAGGGAGATGGTCTGTTGAGGCATTTATGGCCCTTCAGAGGAGAATTGCGGAATTTTTCCCTCCCGACTTCCAGCTAATATTTGTTTGTGACCCTTGGGAATGTTGTCACCATGTCACTACATGATGAGAGTTACTTGAGGAATGAAGCCGACTTACTGGATGCATCAGTGTGGAAAACTGAGAAAATAAACTGCTTTGGTAAATAAGTTGTCAAATTAGGCAAACCTGGAGCCACTCACATCCAGGCTTCTTGTTTCATTACAGTGTGATTTACCTCATTGTTTAGTCAGCTTATGTATTACTCTGTCCTCATGCTGCTATGGAAGAATACTTGAGACTGGCTAATTTATATATATATATATGTGGTATGTATATATATACACGTGTGTGTATATATATGTGAATATATACATACATATATACATATATACACATACCTACATATATATATATATGAGGTTTAATTGACTCACAGCTTCACATGGCTCAGAAAACTTACAATCATGGTGGAAGGAATCTTTTCACATGGTGGCCAAAGAGAGAAAGGGTGCAAACAAGGGAAATGCCAGACACTTGTAAAACCATCAGATCTCATGAGACTTACTCACTGTCACGAGAATAGTGTGGGGGTAACTGCCCCCATGATCTGATTACCTTTGCCTGGTCTCACTTTTGACATTTGATTATGGGGATTACAAATCAAGATGAGATTTTGGGTGACGTGTAAGCCAAAGCATATTATTCTGCTCCTGGTCCATTCCCAGTCTCATATCCTCACATTTCAAAACACAATAATGCCTTTTAAATAGTTCCCCAAATTCTTAGCTTATTCCTGCATTAACCCAAAAGACTGACTTTAAAGTCTCATCTGAAAAAAGACAAGACCCTTCTGCCTATAAGCCTGTAAAATCAAAAGCAAGTTAGTTGCTTTTTAGGTACATTTAGTGTACAGAAATTGCATAAATACACCCATCCCTACATCTTCCTGTCTTCTGAGCCCTCCGACTCTCTAGAAAGTTCCAAAATTTCAAACACGTTCCTGTCTTCTTCTGAACCCTCCAAACTGTTCCAACCTCTGCATGTTACCCAGTTCCAAATTCACTTCCACATTTTCTGGTATCCTTATCGCAGAGCCCCACTACCTTGGTACCAATTTACTATACTAGTCTGTTCTCAAAACACGCAAGACTGGGTAACTTGAAAACAGGTGTAATTGACTCATAGTTCTGCATTGCTGGGGAGGCCTCAGGAAACTTAAAATTATGGTGGATGGCACCTCTTCACAGCGTGGTGGCAGGAGAGAGAATGAGTGCAAGCAGGGAAAATACCAGACACATATAAAACAATTGGGTCTTGTGAGACTCACTCACTATCACAAGAATGGCATGAGGAAAATCATGCTCATGATTCGATTACATCCACCTGGTCCTGCTTTTGACACATAGGGATTATGGGTATTGTAATTAAAGATGAGATTTTGGGTGGGGAGTCAGCAAAACCGTATCACCTTATGTTACCTTTCTTCATTCTCTGCTAACACAGCCAAATGTAATAATCTAGAGGCACTAAGAGTAAAAGAATGAAACCAAAACCAAACAAACAAAAAACACCACTAATTTGAAAATGAAAATAAATCCCAAGTAAAGTCAAAGTTAGTGTGTGGATCAGTACTTTTTAAAATTGTTTTTCTGAGGCAGAGTCTCACTCTGTTGCCCAGGCTGGAGTGCAGTGGCCCCATCTCAGCTCACTGCAACCTCCACCTTCCTGGTTCAAGTGATTCTACTGCCTCAGCCTCCTGAGTAACTGGGACTACAGGCGTGCACTACCATACCTGGTTAATTTTTGTATTTTTAGTAGAGACGGGGTTTTGCTGTTTTGACCAGGCTGGTCTCGAACTCCTGACCTCAAGTGATCTGCTCACCTTGGTCTCCCAAAGTGCTGGGATTACAGATATGATCCACCTTGCCAGGCCTTTATTAGGTGCTTTTAACCAAAACACTGCAAAAAAAAAAAAAAATCCGGGCAGTCAATTATTGGGTTAATATTACACAACTAAAGAATCAATTCAGTCCCACCAACAGTGTAAAAGTGTTCCTATTTCTCCACATCCTCTCCAGCACCTGTTGTTTCCTGACTTTTTAATGATTGCCATTCTAACTGGTGTGAGATGGTATCTCATTGTGGTTTTGATTTGCATTTCTCTGATGGCCAGTGATGATGAGCATTTTTTCATGTGTCTGTTGGTTGTGTGCATGTCCTCTTTTGAGAAATTTCAACCATTATGGAGAACAGTATGGCGATTCCTCAAGGATCTAGAACTAGAAGTACCATATGACCCAGCCATCCCATTACTGGGTATATACCCTAAGGATTATAAATCATGCTGCTCTAAAGACACATGCACACGTATGTTTACTGCGGCACTATTCACAATAGCAAAGACTTGGAATCAACCCAAATGTCTATCAGTGACAGAGTGGATTAAGAAAATGTGGCACATATACACCGTGGAATATTATGCAGCCATAAAAAAGGATGAGTTTGTGTCCTTTGTAGGGACATGGATGGAGCTGGAAACCATCATTCTCAGCAAACTATCACAAGAACAGAAAACCAAACACCGCATGTTCTCACTCATAGGTGGGAACTGAGCAATGAGATCACTTGGACTCGGGAAGGGGAACATCACACACCGGGGCCTATCACGGGGAGTGGGGGAGGGATTGCATTGGGAGTTATACCTGATGTAAATGACGAGTTGATGGGTGCTGACGAATTGATGGGTGCAGCACACCAACATGGCACAAGTATACATATGTAACAAACCTGCACGTTATGCACATGTACCCTAGAACTTAAAGTATAATAATAAAAAAAAGAATTAATTCAGAACAGATGTGGTTGCTCATGCCTTTAATTTCATCACTTCAAGAAGCAAATTAAAGAGAAGCACATGAGACCACGAGTTCAAGACCAGCCAGGGAAACTTTGGGAGAGTCCATTTCTGTGATAACAAACTTTTAAAAATCAGCTGGGTATGGTGGTGCACCTCTCTAGTCCTGGATACTCAGGAGGCTGAGACAGTAGAATTGTGTGAGCCAGAATTTCATGATTACAGTGAGCTATGATTGTGTCACTGCACTCCAACCTTTGTGACAAAGCAAGACCTTGTCACAAAAAAAATCAGTTAAGAATTTCACACAGTCATAAGATTATTCCAATAGAAGATATTGAATTGAGCATCCTCAGAAATCTTCTGGTGCTTCTGTTGTTTTGGGGCAGGCAGCTTACCTCAGACATCCAGAATAGGCTGATGATCTTAGATAGTAAAAGGTCTCCACACAAGACATTGAAACAGGACCCCGTCCGATTCCCACCACCCGCTTTCACGTCCTTCTTGTCTTTTTCTCCTCTTTTTTAAATTATTGTTTGCTTATGCTTATAAACAGTCTTCTCATTATTTGTAGACATGCTTGTTGCCCACCCGTATTGGACATTGATCTCTTTTTGATTCACTCTTTTAATAGTTGCTACACACAGTGAGTCATCAGACTATTTTTCTGATGCCTGACTGCTGATAACTGAAGGCTCATTTCTCAGTCATCTCCTATTTCTTCAACCAAAAAATGTGAATCTAGTTAAAAATCACAAGAAATTACTCATTCGATGCTATTTGGAGTTTCAAACCCCACAAACCCCTTTGTATGAATGAGAAACCTAAATCTGCCTGTACTGTCAAACCACAAAAGAACACTAAATCCACTGAACTAGTTTTTTTTTTTTTTTTTTTGCCCTATCAAGTCATTTTAGACATTCATGAGAGACCTGCACTACTCTTGGCAGATACCTCAAGAGATAATTAACCTTTTCATATTCACATGGGGGGAGTGTGAGGCACCAACAGATGTGACATCCACACTACATTTTAGCTGAGATTTCTTGGCCTTTGCATGACATCAAGGACAACTAATGCTGTGAGCTTTGTGTCACAGCTCCTGTCAACAGGACATACCTAATTCCCGAACCAATTCCAGGACAGAGACGGACATGCCTGGTGTGATTTGATTAATCCCCATCATGCAATGAAATAATGAAATTATTGTGCTGTATACTAGTGTTTCCCTAAAAATAAAAGGAGAGCTAGGGTTCATTCATGTGTATATTCAGAAGGGTCTAATTTTTCATATGTTATATATAAACATAATATATAATGCATAATTATATAATATATTACACATAATATATAATACTTATCTATGTCATATATATTTATATAATTAATTAAACCTTTAATTCTGTGTTGAGAAATTTAAAAATTTTTCAGTTTGATGAGTGAAATCATCATGCCATTGTTCTGTGATTTTCTTTTTTTAATTTCTCATATATTTTATCCATGTCTGTCTAACTCATTTTCTACCAAATTATGCATGTTTGAATTTTTAATATTTTAATGAGGTGAAGTTAGCAAATAATAATCTTACCATAACGTGTCCATTTTGACAAATAATGACATAAACATTACCTTTATTAACACAGAAAGAATCAATTACCCTCAAAATTTCCTCATTTTTCTGTAATTCTTGTTTTTTACACCTTCCCTTCTCACATCACGTTTATAGTCAACAATTGATCTTCTTTATGTAAATTTAGATTCGTTTACATTTTATAGAATTTATAAAAGTGGGATCATATGTGTACTTTTGTTTGGCTTATTTTACTCATCATAAGTACATGCGAATTTACTCACACTGTTGAGCATATACAACAGTACGTGACTGGAACAGTGGGTATTATTCCAATGAATGAATTTACCACAGTTTATTTACTGATAAAGCTGCTGATCAATATTTGCATTGCTTTCAGTATCTGAGTATTATAAAGAAAGCTGCTACTCAGCTACACAGCTTAGAGAAGTACACAGCTTAGAAACATGTTCTTATTGTTTCAACATGAACAGCAGCTAAACTAGAAAAACTGCACTTTAAACCTAATGTCTTCAGCACATCAGGTAATTGAAGTTAAAGAACTCTGTGTATGTCAGTTTGTGTGTGAGAGAGAAGCAGGGAGAAAAGGAGACAGAAAAGAACAGAGATCCTACATAATTGACCAAAATTTATGAGGCGCTCAAGTAAAAACAGGAACTTAGTTTTAATGTAAAAAGTCTGCATAAGATGGAAAGGACAACTTGATGCACCTACATATGGTTTTATATTTTTAGAAATATCATTTTGTGGTAAGACAAACAATCACAGACATTAGGATAAACATAGTGGCGGGTGTTCAGTGGTGAAATACGACAGTGATGCAAAACCCCATCTGCAGCACCTTTTCCCTCCTATTGCACCTGCCTTGATGTGTTCTGAGCGCCCCCTGGTGTCCTGAGTGCCCCTTGGTGATCTGAGCATCCCCTGATGTTCCTGAGTTGCCCTGCAGGGAGCTTTGTGTCTGGACTCACAATGACTTTCCCGCACTTCGTCTTTTGTCTAAAAACCCATGGTTGTGTACTTCTTGCTCAGGTAGCTTCACTGTAAAAGAAACCTGCTTTTTTGGACATGGATTTGGAGATAGTAACTGGATTCCTGAGGAGTGGGTTGGAATTCGTGCTCCCTCACGACCTGTCCACCTGATCCACTCCAGTCCCTTCCCTGGGGACTGGCGGATCCAGTTGCAGCAGGAAGCACTGGTTGTGATGGAGAATTCAGAGACAGCACAGGTGAGGGAGTGGCTCTCTGTGAGGTCTTCACTAGGCCAACAGTGCACTGAGAAACGTTGGCATGAATGGATTCTAAACAACATGTTGAAATTCACAGAAATACGCATTTTGACGAGAATAAAGAGCTCCCTTTGCCCAGTTTGTGGGTATCCTAGAGCAAATAGTAGATTCTGAGGTTAGAATCAGACAAATATATGGTCACATTCCCCCACAAACTTTCAACCAAATGAAAAAGAGAAACTGCTGTTAGGAGAATGGGCATTGGATTATTACCTCTATCTATGATAATGGTGATTTTCAGAACAAGGCTGACCCGTGATAACCTAAAGGTGTCCTAATTCTGAATCCACAATTAGACCTGAGCAGCAATCACTGGCAGGGGAGGTCACCCCACACAGAGAAACACCTGACTCAGTAAAGCTGCACATAGGTGTCTCTGAGGGCCTTGAGTTGTACAAGAACAGCTCCTACTTCAGGTTCAGAGTGAGAACAATCTATCCTTTATCTGCAGGAGACAAGGCTTAGTGTGTGGAAAAACAGAATTTTCCTACTTAATATCTCAGTGCTGGCCCAGAGAATGAACCCACCCATCTCCTCAACATCAGTGAGTCCCACAGACCAGGCAGGCACCCAGCTGCTGCTCTCTGACACTCAGCACCTGGTTTGTGCCAAAGACACCCATCCTGGAAACTCCTCCAGGATAGTGACTGTAGACAGTGAAGATACTGAGGTGTGGCTGCTGCTGGGCACATGGGGGACTCCCGGTGGTTAACTGTGCTCAGGGAGGAACCAATGGACCTGACGGACCTAGCATGGAACGCTGGGTAGTTAGGAAGCTCCATCAGCTTCCCACCCTTCTCCATCAATAGTTGTAAGATTGGCATCGTGGGCTGACAGTGTCTACAGCCTCACCCGGCCTCCTGTGCATTTTTCTGCCTTCATTAGTTAAAACTGCCTTTGTGATATGTGAGAATATTTCCTCCTATAATAGCAAACTTTTCTAAACCAGAAACTTCATGGTAGGAGCAGAACCACAAATAAACAGAGGATTCCAGGAGAACTGTTAGAGTCGGAGAAATCCAGAGACCTTCCCCGAAAAATCAGACCTTAACCTTCATCTTCACCTGAGCCTGGAACTGCCCCTGTCTTATTTGGGTGCTGAGTGCCCCCTGCAGCCCAGCCTCCTTCTTTCTCCCTGCAGGAAATTTTGTGTCTGGGCTCACACTGATGTCCCGTCATTTGGTACCTTTCAGGGCCAAGTCTGGCTCTCAGACTGTTCATTTGCAGATACAGCTAGTTGTTGGCGTTGTCTCTGGAGACGGTGAATCTGCCCTTCCCAGAGTCTGCTTAGTAAGTCTTTCTTCCATTGCACTTCATACCTGTTACTCACTGCAGCCCCTTCCCTGGAGCCTGGTCTATTCAGCTGATCCAGTAACTACTGAAGGTGGATCCAGAGGCTGCACAGGAGAGTCACAGGACCCCACGGGCTGTACCAAGTCTCCACCAGACTCCACCAGCAGCAACTCACACTGGACACCTGCAAACAAAGAGACACTGCGGTTAGAAGCTGCCACGCATATCCACTCTTTGTTTCATTCACATCCAGTCATACTCAGCGTCTCTAGGTCTTCAAATATCACCTTTAAAAACAGCAACAAGGAAAGCCCAGCTTACCCCAAACCCCACCGTGAGTCGCTTGTATTCACTCCTGATCACCAAGTGGAAGCACCTGGGAATCAAGCTGGCGCTCTTCTTTCCGAGCTACAGAACATGGGCTGGGCTGGTTCTCATCAGAAGAGGGAAGGCTCTCTTTGCTGGTCTCCTCCTCTGTAGCAAGATCTGGGGATGGACGCCTGAGGGGAGAGCAGGGCCCAGAGCAGATGTGAGACTCCTGGAGGAGTTTAGAGGCAATGGCAGCATTTGGGACAATATAATTTCTTATTATGTGATTGCACCATTAAAATTACTAAGCAATTATTATTATTTTTACACATATGTATTATACAAATAGAAATATAACTGCATTAAGCAAACTTTAAGAGTTATAAAGAGATAAATAGGAAACAATAAGAAAATAGGAGCCTTCAACACCTCACTTTCAATAATGTATAGAACATCCAGAAAAAAAAAATCTTAAGACGACAGTGGACTTGAACAATGCTATTAATCAAAGTAACCTAATAGAAATTTACAGATAATTTCAACCAACTGCAGCATAATATGCACACTTCCCAAGTACAGACTAAATATTCTCCATGATAGGTTATATGTTAGATGAAAAAATAAGTCTCAACATTTGAAAAAGTAATACCAACCGTTCTCTGACTTTATCAAAAATTGGTGTGGCACCCACCTTTCAAATGCTTTCTATAAGGCCACAATTACCATATTACCACTAACAGACAAGGGCAAAAGCAGAAAAATAAACTACAGGCCAATATTTCTAATATACATAAATAAACCTACTGCCCAATAATTACCATCTATATTCCACAAGACTTTAAAAGAATCATACACCATTCAACTCAAATTTACTTTTGAGATGCAGCGATAATTCAATGTCCTCGAATCAATAAATGTGGTATGCCAAATTAAGAGAATAAAATTAAAAATCCCATTAACTTCTCACCAGACACAGAAAACTACATTTTTAAAATGCAAAGTTTCATGATAAAAACTTCAAACAAAGTAGTAATACAAGAAAATAACATGTAAATAATAAAAGTCTTATGAAAAGCCATAGCTACTTATGAAAAGCCATCAACTACTTAATGGTGAAAGATTAAAATGTTTTGTCCCGATATCTGTAATAAGGCAAGAATAAACTTGGAGTTATCTTACTTCTAAATTTCAAAGCTAATTACAAAAATTGAGCAATAAAAACAGGAGGCTATTGGTATAAATACATATAGAGAGCTCAGAAATAAGATGATATATTGATGGCAAACTAATTTTCAGTGTGAAAAACAACAATATACAATGGCTAAATCATAGTCTCTTCCAAAGAGCGTATTAGAAAAAGTGGATTTATACATGCAAAGAATGAAGAATTTTAGGTTAGAATTAATACGAAAATGAACTCTAAATGGGTTACACTGTTAAATGTATGGCCTGCAATTATAAAATTTTCTCTCCTGCAAAGAATTAGGAATGATTTTTCTAGATTTTATACTAAAAGCACAGACAACAAAAGCAGAATTGAACAAGTGGGACAGCATCAAAATAGAAAGATCCTGCAAAACAAGGAAAAAATTCCAACTTACAGAATGGGAGAATATAGTCGCAAGCCATGCATCTGAAAAAGTGAGGATATCCAAAATATACATGTAAATTATAAAACTCATTAGCAAAATTATAAAAGCCTAATTGTAAAATGCTCAGTTTTACCCCTTAAAAGTTTTTAACAACATAGATCTCATGTTAAACGTTGTTCTCCATGGGCAATTACAAGTTTTATGATAAAACAGGCGAGGCTATACTTTGTAATTATTCAATCCAACACTAATCTAGGGGGTGTTGTAAATATCCTTTATAAATTTTATTAAAAATGTCATCAGTTGCCTCTAGGTTAGGTAAATTGTCATTAATAACCTGGGTGTGCCTGATTCCATCAGAGTAGAACTGGAGTAGGTGAAATTCCATGGTGATTCACACTTCTGCTCTCTCTGAGACTTCCAGCCTGCACTTACTGATGACTTATCTCGTGGACATTGTACATCCCTAGCCATCCCCCCAAACTGTCATCTTCTACATCTCACAGAAAGGTGGCATGTCCATCTGTAGCTTGTCAAACCTGAAAAAGAGACAGAAAGAGAGTCTAAAATAAAATAATGTTTATTTGAGGATGGCCATCACAATGGGAATATGCATGGTTGCATTCAGGTAGGTAAAGGAAGACGAGGGTTTTGAAAGAAAAATGAGAAGGGTTAGATGAGCAGTTTTGAAACAATTATTCTAGGCTAGAAGAATGAACAACAAGGGCGACATCAGTGTAAGGTTGAACAGGCAGATGCTGGGCAGATGCACTTCGAGAAGTAACTGGTTTATGTTGCAGTGGCCTTTGTGCAAGTGGCCTTTGTGCAAGGTTGTGGTTTTACAGTCTATTTACGATAGTTCTTGTTATCAGGGATGAGTGTGAGAACCCTCCCTCATGGCCTTCTCCAGCTTCATTCGTCAGGGTTTTAACACTAGTGGCTCCGTTTTTATTCTGGCAACTTTGACACCCACTTTATACCACTGCTGCTGAAGAAGGTGACCCCATGGCAGTTTGCACAGCACAGGATCAATTCCTCATCCACATCTCATGTTGACCAAGCAAGCTTATCGCCTGCAGTTCCCACCGGCCATTTGCATTCCCAGATGAGTCTACACAGAACACAGTGTAGGGTCCTGAGCAATGGGAGTGAAGACAGTCTCATCAGTCTCTCCCACATAGCTGCAGGAGCCACAGCCTGAGACCCACCTGAGCTCCAAGAAAAGAGCTTGGGCCCTAGAATTTAGACCACAGAAATCACATTTTACTTTTCAGGGAGCAGGAAAAGCCAATGAAAAAGGAAGAACGACAACTAAAAAGCGAAAAAAAAAAAAAAAACCATGAATTGCAGGCAAAAGCAACATTAGATCCGTGCTGATTCTGATTTACATACTTTAGTGTCAGAAGAAGGATCAGGCATAAAACCTGTGACATTCTACATGACACTGACCCCAGCCCAGCCTCTCTCTTTGTTGTAATCAGAATCCTAAAGACTGTTCTCATCAGGGAATCTTTCTGAAGTTCCTGTCCTGAGTCTGATTGGAGAAGGCTCACCAGGAAGCCCTGAGCTTCCTCAGGACTGTGATTCTGGTGGCCATGGTTGAGGACTTTCCATTTCTGTAAGCATCAATCTGCATTTTGTGCATATGAGAAGAGATTCTCGTATTAAAATAATCACTTAAAAATATGTAGAGATGATACTTTGTAAGAACGGAATTCCGAACTTAGAGAGGTTCACTAGAGGAACTGTAGAAAGATGACGTCCCACATCCTGACAGGAAATCAGCCTCCATCTGCACCTGCCTCTGGGGTTGACTCTGATCAGTGGGTCCCGAGCGCCCCCTGCCGCTGATTTCCCCCCGCGTTCCTGCAGGGAGGTTTGTGTCTGGGCTCACACTGACCTCCCCTCACTGTGTCTTTCGCACAGTAATAGACAGCCGTGTCCTCAGCTCTCAGGCTGTTCATTTGAAGATACAGTGTGTTCTTGGCGTTCTCTCTGGAGATGGTGAATCTGCCCTTCACGGAGTCTGCGTACCATGTGCTACCCCCACCAGTATTAATAGCTGAGACCCACTCCAGCCCCTTCCCTGGAGCCTGGCGGGCCCAGTGCATGCCATAGCTACTGAAGGTGAATCCAGAGGCTGCACAGGAGAGTCTCAGGGACCCCCCAGGCTGTACCAAGCCTCCTCCAGACTCGACCAGCTGCACCTCACACTGGACACCTGCAAACACAGAAACACCAAGGTCAGAAACTGCCACACATAACCACTTTCACTCATGTCCCCTCACACTCAATATCTCTAGTTCTCCATGAATCACCTTTTAAAATACCAACAAGGAAAACCCAGCTCAGCCTAAATTCCATGATGAGTCTTCTGTCTTCAGTGCTGATCACCGAATGAAAACACCTGGGAATCCCAAGGCTGGGGCTCCTCTCCCAGAGCTGCAGGGTCAGGGCCGGGCTGCTTTTCATCAGCAGAGGGAGGACCCTATTTGCATATCTCCTACTATATAGCAAGCTCTGGGGTGGGACGCTGAGGAGAGGGCAGGAACCAGAGCAGATGAGAGCGTCCTGGGGGATTTTGATGACAATGATTGTGTTTGGGAAAATGTGCTGTCTTGTGAAATTGTTCTGTGATAAACATTTAACAACTATCACATTTTTAATTATGTTTACTTATGTGGATAAATTATGTTATTTAGGAGTCAGTGGTTTCTTCATTTACAGATGTCAAAGTGAACCCACACAGGGAGGGGCTGTGTATGTGTCTAAGGGCTTACATCTGGCATGAGTGAGTGCTAGAATCTGGGCCTATGCTCCTCACAATTGGCCTCAATTCCTCTCTGAACCAACTCGAGGACAGAGCTAAATGTGCCTAGTGTGGTTTGCAGAATCCACTTCAGTCACGAGAACCTGTGTGATTTTGCTGAATTTACCTAAAAATATGGAGACGAGGTTCAGGCAGATAAATGTTTAGGTATCCCTGATATTTAACATATTTATTTGTTCCTTCCTGTCATTCCTTTTTTTTGTCTAAAATTTCAGTTGTTTACTTGTAATAAATTTTGTAAGTTTTAATTGACAGATAATAAAATTCACATATTTAACCTGTACAATAGTAAATGTTAAAAAAAAGGTCTACTTTCAAGAAAGTGACAAGTCAGCTCCCCTCAGCATTCCTCTTACTCTTTTATATATATTTTTTTCTTCCCTTCATCTACCATTTCTTTAGAAAACTACTGATGTTTTCATATTTCTTCAGACTACTTTTTATTTTCTAGAGTATGTAAGAATAAAATAATATAGTATATACCCTTACCTATTTGGTTTATTTTTTCTCAATAGAAATACTGAGAATTAAACTTTTTATGTTATATGTGTTTATTTCTTATAAATAATGGGTAGCATTTCAGAAAACAAATGTGGCATAATTTGTTTTACTATTAAGTTGCTAATTGATACTTGCATTTTAAATTTCTCTGTCTTACTAATAAGTCTGCTACTCAGCTTGGTAATGTACATACATGAAAAATTATATATAAATTATATAAATATATTTCTTTTTACAACAATAACAGATTAAACAAGGGAATGTACAGTTTGGCAAATTTTCTTTAGTATTTCAGAAATTGAAGTTATGAGAAAGAAAACAGACCTGTAAACCAAAGAGTGTCTGAGACTAATCTCAATAGATTTAGGAAGTTCATTTTTCCAAGATTAAGAACTTGCCAGTGACACTGTCTCAGGGAGTCCTGACAATATATGCCCAAGGTTGTGGGGCACAGCTTGGTTTTATACAATGTAGGGAGACATGGGACATTAATTAATATATGTAAGATGTACATTGGTTTGGTTCAGAAAGGCAGGACAACTTGAAGTGCAGTGAGTGCTTCCAGATCATAGGTAAGTGTGAGACAAATGCTTGCATTCTTTTGGATTTCTGATTAGCCTTTAACTGAATGCACAATTTGTAGGAATAGTCACATAGGCCTTAGTCTGGCTTAGCGAAACAATAGAGCAAAGGGAGCAATCAGGTACACATTTGACTTACATGAGCAGGGAGATGACTCTGTCCTTGGTACAAAAGGATCTTCCTTGTGGGTCAAATTTTGAAGGAGGTATGGTTTTAAAAATCGTAGTAACTATCATTTTAGGGAAAGAATGGGGGGTGGGTTTGCCCCAGTTTCCAGGTTGACTATTCCTTTTGGCTTAGTGATTTGGGAGTTTCAAAAATTTATTTTCCTTTCACAAACATGGAAATCTTGGGAGAAGCCAGTTCTTGTAGAAACAAAGCCATAGTGTTAGCTAAACTGAGGCAGAAGCTGCCATATGAAATACAACCTATTACAAGATAAAGCTACAAACATGTATTGGATTGTTTAAATTCCAGTGTGGTTAACGTGTTGTCGTGTGAAATTCTCAGGAACCACATACTGAAGGGCACTGATAAAGTGAATTATATACGGCCTGAGAAGGACTCCGTACTTCTATGTTTGAGTCTTTGTGGACAAACCGTAACCTGCCTGAACAGGGAGACAACGTTGAAAACCTGACATAGGAGTATGCACCTGTAACAATAGCTGAGTCTTAGCCAATTCCAGCAGCCATACCTCAACCACTCATACACTCTCGAGTGTGCAAACTGTGTTTAAATAAGGCAAATTCAACCTGTAACCAATCCAGCTGTTTCTGTACCTCACTTCTAATTTCTGTATATCATTTTTTAAATCTATAAATCTTCTTCCACCACATGACTGAACTAAAGTCTCTTTGAATCTGCTGTAATTTTGGGGCTGCCTGATTCTTGAATCATCCATTGCTCAATTAAACTCCTTTAAATTTAATTCAGCCGAAGGTTTAGTTTGATCAGCATTCCTATCCTGTTGAATCCCTTTGCCCTAGAATGGGGACAGTCAGAAAAATCTTCCTTTCCTAAAGTGTCTAAGAGAGAGGGAGAGCCCATACTCCTGAAATGCATTCAGACCCACCTCCCTCATCAGCATTACAGAACTGAGGAATTACCTACCCTGCAAGGGCCCGCCACCGAAACCATTATTCCAGAGGCACTGGTGGAGCCCCAGAGGAAATGAAATAAAAACCGAGGTTCTAACCAAAGTTCCATAGAGATGCACCTCCACCTGTCATGGGATCAGATTCTTAATCTGCAGGGCATGGCAGCAGATCTAGGTGATGTTAGTGGATATTGGAGCTGTGGGAGGGAACAACTAGGAAAAACAGGAGAAAATATACATGTTTAACTCAGTAGACTTCAAGTTATTTACATGTTAATTAGGTGGAATATTTCATAGCTAAAGACCTGATCGATCATGAGAAATAATAGAGAGATGACACATGGAGAATGCAACAGTGGGAAGCTGAGGTTCAAGTTCTAATGTTTGTTTACTGATATTTGTCCCCTGCCATGTCCAGAACTTCATGAGTAAAGAACCCTTCTAATAGAGAAACAAACTCTCACAGGACATGGTCCTCAAAATGATCTTCAAATGGCACATTAACAACCTCAAACTTTTTTGGGTTTTGCCCTCTGCAGGTTGAACTCCTGGCGTGACTGTGTCTCTCAATGCTTGCACACACTGAATTGATAAAATTATTTTGTTCTGCATCTTCCAACTATTAAGATATCTGAAAACTCTAAAATTTTCTCCTTTCAAGTTTGGTTCTCATTGACTCATTGGGTTAGGTAAATGCTCCAGGTATGGTAGGATATGGAAAGACACATTGGTAGTTTTTGCCAAATTATTTATGTTTTATTTTATTTTTATTTTAAAAAATAAAGATGAAGCCTCACTATGTTTCACAGGCTGATCTCACACTCCTGAGTTCACGAAATATTCCCACCGCAGCCTCTCAAATTTCTCGGATTATAGGTGTAAGCCACTGTGCCTGGACATTGATTACTTACTTTAACTTTTTTAATTGCATTTTTGTTTTGAAATAAGTGTAATTCAGCTGCTGGAAAAATTTTCTCCTCAGACTCCACTGCAGCAGCTCCAGGACTGAAATCTGTGTTGAGTGGACTCTGGGCCTGCCCTGCAGCTCTGCCCTCACCCTCCTGGGGACGATGCTATTTGGGCTCACAGAGCATGGTCTCCCAATGTCGCTCTCCCAGAATGTAGGGGCTGTCCCCTGTTCACAATGCTCTTTCAGCAGCATCTAGTACTTTTAAAATTGTCTCTTGAAGCAGACATTTGGCATCACTATACCCAGTAAACTGCAGGGAGAGCCCAACACAGATTTTACAAAACCACCAAAGAGTCTCTTCCCGGGGACTGTCAGAAGCAGTAACACAGTCAAGATCCATGGTGAGTCCAGAAACTGATAGAATTTGGAGGATCCTCTTATTTCTTTTAGAATTCTCTATTCAAATGTCACACCAAATAGTATCTCCACAGAGAGAACTACATGGTTCAAAGCCCACAAAAATTAAAACACACATGTACACACACACACACACACACACACACACACACACACACACACATTGGTATGGCTGATTTTTACAGTAATTGGCTCCTAATTTGGGATCTTTCCTAGTGTAAACCAAAGGTTTCTGAGACAGATCTCAATCAAATTAAAATTAATTTTGCCAAAGTTAGGGCATGCCTGGAATGAAAATAAAAGTAATCACGGAAACTGTGTGGTCTGTGCCATTCCCCAAAGACAATTTTTAGGTCTTTCAATACATAAAAGGGGAAAGTTGGCTAGAGGGGAAAGAGGGATGGTATGAAAATCTACATGTTATAATGAAAAAGAAGTGCATAGGGAAATAGAAAATTATGTCCGCATTTTACATAAAATAAAATGAACAAAGAGTAGCTATCTGTGAAGATATTTAACTTTTTATCTGTGGCTATTGTCTCAGGAATGAAAGGAAAATCAGTTTCTTGCATGGATCATCCTTTAGGTTTTTTTCCTCCTCGTGTCACAATGAATTGAGATCACAAGTTTTATTTTCCTTTCATATTTTCCTTTTCAAAATCTTTCAGTGTAAACTCATTAGTGTAAACTCAGTGTAAAATGTAAACTCATTACAACCAAATGAGTTTCTGGTCTCCTGTTTTGTTTTATCTTTCATGGGAAGGATGGATTATTCCTAGGTAAACAGGCCCCATGTTGTTAGTATAGCTCACTGTTACCTATCTCTCAAATGATGGGAAGTTTCAAATCCCATTAATAAGAAAATAGTGGGAGAAAAAGAAAAGTAGAATATAGAAAAGCAAGGGGGAAATAACAAACAATAATAAAGGGGAAACAATCCTGGAAACTGATACAGGCCTTGTAACTCTGAAGGCTGTACATGAGTAGGGTAAACAACAAATATCTGAGACAGGTCTCAGTCAATTTAGGAAGTTTATTAATATGGTTTGTCTGTGTCCCCATCCAAATCTCATCTTGAATTGTAGTCCCACAATTTCTGTGTGTCATTGGAAGGACCAAATGAGAGGTAATTGAATCACAGGGGCAGGTCTTTCCCATGCTGTTCTCATGATATTGAATAAGTCTCATTAGATACCCTGGTTTTATAAAGGGGAGTTCCCCTGCACAAGCTCTCTCTTGTCTGCCACCATGTAAGATGTCCCTTGCTTTTCTGACATGATTGTGAAATGTCCCCAGCCATGTGGAATGGTGAGTCAATTAAATCTCTTTTCTTTATAAATTACCCAGTCTTAGTTATGCTTTTATTAGCAGCAGCACAACAGACTAATACAGTTATTTTGCCAAAGTTTAGAACCTGCCCAAGACCAGCCTCAGGAAGTCCTGAGACATGTGCCCAAGGTGATTGAAGTACAGCTTGCTTTTGTACATTTTAGAGAGACATGAGACACAAATCAATATATGTATAATGTACATTGGTTTTTTCCTGTAAGGCAGGACAAATCAAAATGGGGGCTTGCAGGTTAGAAGTAGATAAGAGACAATAGGTTGAATTATTTTGAGTCATTTATTAGCCTTCCACTGAATACACAATTTAGTTTGACTCAGTGAATCTTCATTTTTACATAAATGATAGTGAAGAGGAAGCAATCAGATATGTATTTGTCTCAGGTGAGCCTCAGAGGAATGACTTTGAATAGAATGGGAGGCAGGTTTGCCCAAAGCACTTTCCAGTATGGCAGCCTCATTGTCTGGAACATCACTCAAGGTTCTTCATCTTGTGGCCATGAAAATCAAAGACGTAGATACACAAAGAGTGAGGTTAGAGCAGAAGTTTAATAGGTAAAAGAAAAAAAATAGTTCTCTGTCACACAGAGGGGTCCCAAATGGGTTGCCATGCTACAGTAAAATGTAAGGATTGTTATAAATGTGCTAGTGGGGAGAGGGTATCTTATCAACATAGGGTGCAAAAACAATACCAGGTGTGCCATCTGCATAGGACGAAGTCTCTGGCAGCCCCACGTCATGCTTTTATTATGTAGGTGAGCACTTATCTTGGTCTCCTCCATGCTGCTTGTCTCCCTTCACCATGAACGTGTTAAAAAGGGGAGGAGGGGTTTCCTTGTCTGGTCCTAAGTACCTCCTGGCAGTTACAGGCATCCCAAACCCAATGCAAAGTTCCAGCTTTCTTATCTTAGTGTGCCCCCCAGAAAAGGAGAAGAATGTGCTCATTAAGGCCCACTGTTTTTGCTGGGACCCATCCTATGTTTGTGAAGTTTGGTGATTACACCCAGAAATACCTTCTCTGTGGCAGAGTTGCTTATCTGTGTTTCACAGCCCATCTTTCAGGCTGCTCTTTGTTAGAAGTGATTTCTTTGAACTGTGTGTGATTAGAAAGGAGGTAATTTCTGAGCTGATTTTCGTTAGAAGAATAGTTTTTTCCAGAGACTCTTTATTCCCAACTATCTACCTAAATAATTTATTTCTATCTACTGTAACACCAGCTTGACTCTTCTCTTTAGCTTAGCGATTTTGGGATCTCAAGATTAATTTTCCTTTCACAATAGGCAGGTATAAAAGGAGTTCGTGTATATAATTAAGTTGCTTGTATTAGTCAAGTTTCATGCTGCTATAAGGACATACCTGAGGCTGGATAATTTATAAAAGAAAAAGGTTTGACTCACAGTTCTGCATGGCTGGGGAGGACACAAGAAACTTACAATCATGATGGAAGGGGTAGCAAACACGTGCTTCTTCATGTGGCTGCAGGAGAGAGAAGTGCCAAGTGAAGAGGGAAGCCCCTTATAAAAGCATCAGATCTTGTGAGAACTCGCTCACTAACAGGAGAAAAGTGTGGAGAAAAGAGCCCCCATGATTCCATTATCTCCACCTCGTTCCACTCTTGACATGCGGGAATTATTACAAAACAAGTTGAAATTTGGGTGGGATACAGAGCCAAACCATCCCACTGATTGTATTTTTATTTATGTATGTATTTATTTATTTATTCATTCATTCATTCATTCATTCATTGAGATGGAGTCTTGCTCTGTCACCCAGGCTGGAGTGCAGTAACACGATCTCGGCTCACTGCAAGCTCTGCCTCCCGGGTTCATGCCATTCTCCTGCCTCAGCCTCCCAAGTAGCTGGGACTACAGGCACCCGCCACCACACCTGGCTAATTTTTTGTATTTTTAGTAGAGAAGGGGTTTCACTGTGTTAGCCAGGATGGTCTCAGTCTCCTGACCTCGTGATCTGCCCGCCTTGGCCTTTCAAAGTGCTGGGATTACAGGTGTGAGCCACCACGCCCAGCCTGATTTTATTTTTTTTTTAGAGTTTAAGTTGTCCAGCTGTAAGAAAGCACAGTTTATCTTCTGCTGATTTCAAATCAGGAAAAATATTTTAAAATGAAAATAACTGAAAACGTTATTTTGGCGACTTGCGCAAAGAAAAATTTTTAAATTCAGTCCAAATTGTAGAAAAAAATATAAACTGAAAAACAAGTGGACAAGGTTAGACTCTAATAACAGATGCACTGTAATTTATTTTGAAAGAATATTTCTCTCTATAATTCCCTAGTTTTATTAGAGACAAAATTATAGTAGGACCAATTTATTTGTAAAATAAGTTTTAGGCTTATTATATACTTGCTCTGATTTTTTGTGTAAGATGTAGCAAAAATAATCATTTAACATATTAGCTCTCTTTTTGGTTTTGTTTTTTTTTTGTTTGTTTGTACATAGGCTATTTTATTCATAAATTGACTTTGTTGGAAATTTCTTATAAGGAATCTAAGGGTAGAATCTTTAAAAGCCTCAAGCCCAGCCAATGTTTTATCTGTGCCATCAGATACCTATACGAATTGGGTTACGCTCTCTTTCTTCAGGTTTCCAAGAAAACTTGGGATTCCTGGGTCTGTCAGAAAGTAGAATTACTTACTTACTACAGTTCAGAGCCCTGTTAAAAAAAAAAAAAAAAGATTAAATGCCAGTTTCCCCAATGGGCTTTTATCAGCTCTACAGGTAGGTTCATTTTATAAAGTAAATCTGAAAATATGTCATTCAATTTAAAGCCTTAGTAAAATGATCATTGTCTCCAATTTTGCCCTGTTGTGCAAGAAAGCAGATTTTTATTGAAGCTACACAAGTAACTATTTTGATGTAAGAATACTCAGTTTCCAATTTTTGGAGAATTATATAGGGAAGAAGAAATAAAGTAGTTTTTTTTTTTTTTTTTTTTTTTTTTTTGAGACGGAGTCTCGCTCTGTCGCCCAGGCTGGAGTGCAGTGGCCGGATCTCAGCTCACTGCAAGCTCCGCCTCCTGGGTTTACGCCATTCTCCTGCCTCAGCCTCCCGAGTAGCTGGGACTACAGGCGCCCGCCACGTCGCCCGGCTAGTTTTTTGTATTTTTTAGTAGAGACGGGGTTTCACCCCAGGATGGTCTCGATCTGCTGACCTCGTGATCCGCCCGTCTCGGCCTCCCAAAGTGCTGGGATTACAGGCTTGAGCCACCGCGCCCGGCCAGAAATAATGTTTTTAATTTTTCTCACTAGAGTATATTATGCTCAATTGTTAAAAGCTGAATAGCTTAAAAGACAAAGTTTTCTTGATTCTGAAAACCAAAACATAAGTAATTAGCAAATGCTTTAAAGAATAAGCCATAAAAATTATTTCAGTCTCCTGTTAGTTCAGTTCATGCAATTAAGTCCTGTCCAGGTTGATATTAGATTAACAATAATCAGAAATGTGTCAGGTCTCATGAGAGATATGGAAGTTTTTCTCTCTATACCAATGGCACAATTTATAAAATTGTCACAATCATGTATTTAAGAGTATTCCTCAAAGTTCTATAGAATATTATAAGCCGCCTGATAAAGAATCAAAGTAAAACAACAATTGTGGATAACTGAAGTTTTGGAACAGCCATGAAGACAGAATTGAGGAGAAAATTTGGTTATTTCTGTGATAAACATTTTACATAACAGTCACAACTACTACTGATAAAATATACTGACATATCAAAATCACTTGAATCACATACAATTTTGAAACATATACTCCTTAATTTGTATAAATATACTCCAGTTATATAGTCCACATTTATTTAAATATAGTCAAATACCACTGCAAATTTCACATTTCTTCCTGTATAATTTAATTATGCCAAATAAGCTAAATACGTTTGTTTTCAGCTTCAGGGGACCTCATATCAAAAAAGCATAATGAGGTCAAATGACTGAATTTAGAATTTTATTTTGTGAAGTTTGTCAAATATCAAAAGTTTACAACACTTGATATTATAAAATACGATTACAAATTACTGTGAAGTATTTATTTAGCCAAGTGAAAACTCAGTCATTTATAAAAAAGCAAAAAAAAATTTATTTTGAAAGAGAAGAATTAGTTTTCTAAAAAACAATCCCTTGTAAGAACAGCATGAAAAAAGTTAAAACTGTCTCTCAATTTGGAAAAATAAATCTATGAAATTATGATTACTTTTACCGTAAAATAAAATTTCCATAGATCATAGGTTTATCAGTTTTTTAAATTAAAAAGCAGATTAATTCTTCAAGAAACCATGGTAAATCTGACACAGGGACCCAGATGCTAGCCTTGTATTAAAGTGCATTTAATATTAACGTTTAATTTATAAAGAAACTATCAAGTAATTTTATCTCTCAAAATTAGCTTTTACAATCTTACAAAGCCACTTCTTCTGTAATAGTCCCTGGGCCTGGAGTGGTTTAAGTAGTTTCCATTTCTGGCCTTGTGTCTTAAGAGTGTGATTAATTTTTATTGTCATTTTCTTCTAGGTCTGTAGACGGGGCTTTAATTGCTATCAGTGTTTAAGATTCAGCAGGACTCGATGTACTTTTTATTTTTTATTATATTTACATATTTTTTCTGAGACAGAATCTCTCTCTGTCACCCAGGTTGGAGTGCCGTGGTGCAATCTCGGCTTATTGCAACCTCTGCCTCCGAGGTTCAAGCAATTCTCCCTGCCTCAGGCTCCAAAGTAGCTGGGAGTATAGGCGTCAGCCACCATGCCTGGCTAACTTTTGTATTTTTTAGTAAAGTTGAGGTTTTGCCATGTTGGCCAGGCTGATCTCTAACTCCTGACCTTAGATATTCCGCCCACCTTGGCCTCCCAAAGTGTTGTGTGTCCTTTTTAGACCTAGGAGTCAAAGCTCAGTAATGTAGCAGCACAGGCCTTTAAAAGTTATGCAGATAGTGGACTGGGGATGGTGGCTCATGCCTGTAATCCCAGCACTTTGGGAGGCCAAGGCAGGCAGATCATGAGGTCAGGAGATCAAGATCATCCTGGCCAACATGGTAAAACCCTGTCTCTACTAAAAATAAAAAATTAGCCAGGCGTGGTGGCACGTGCCTGTAATTCCAGCTACTTGGGAGGCTGAGGCACGGGAATCGCTTGAAACTGGGAGGCTGAGGTTGCAGTGAGCTGAGATCACGCCATTGCCCTCCAGTCTGGTGACAGAGCAAGACTCTGTCTCAAAAAAAAAAAAAAAAAAAAAAAAAAGTTTTGCAGATAGTTACATGAATGTAATAACATTAATTTATATTTTCTTACAAACTCAGTATTCCTAAATAATTGGAAAACTTAACAACAGTTACATAGGAATTATTTCAATGAAATATAAAATTTGTTTTATGCCGGTTACCAAATGGCAACAAAAAAACCTTCTGCAGTGTGACTGTTTTTCCCTACGGGGAACTCCAAGTAGATAACCTGAAAGTCAGATCTAGTGAAAAAAAGTATTTGGATTAATTAGACAGGCGAAGAATGTGTCTTGGATTGCAAGTGAAGATTTTGGTTTCATAGAAAAAGTTAGACATTTAAAGAAAAACCAAGAGTGCAGAATGTTATATTAAAAGAAAACATTTTATTTAGAACTTTAAGATAAAGGATTTTTAGCATCAGGCAATAATAGCAGTTAGAAGTTAACAATAGTTAGAAGTTAACTCAGAGGCTAACTGCTGTAAGAACAAAAATTTTAAAGGAGCTGATGAAAGAGTTGAGATTCTCTCAAGCCTTCTCAAAGGGAAAAAAATGGCAAGATGCAATAAAAGTTAAGCTTTTGGGTTAAAAAATTAAAATATCTTACAATTTTATTGAGTAAATCAATACTTCAAGACAATCTTGTTCTAACCAATCTTCAGTGTATTAGTACATTTTCATATGAAAGCCAGATCCCTATAAGGACTATTAGAAATACTTCCCTTTTAATTATAGTCAACTCGATAATATGAAGTTTATTTTAATAAATTAGCTTTTTACAAACCTTATTTTGACTTACACAAACCGTTTATAGCATATTTGAACATCTTGTTTTATTCTAAACATCACTGTTTCTTAAATAAGCACAGTCATTTTTATTTTAGGGTAAAAAGTTACCCTGCAAGATTCTTTTATTATTTTAACCTTTCTTACCAAAAGTACTTCTGTATGTCTGTTACTTTCTTTAAATCATTCTTATTTACTGGTTATTTTTATGATGTTTTATAATCAACCTCCGAATTAAATAAATTCTTTTTGTAAGAACAAATTTTTTAGAAAAATATTTTCTTACAGTATATATTTTGTAAAACAATTAGTAATGACCCAAACATTTAGTCAATATCTATTATTTAAACTTTAGATTTTTAAATTTCAGAACAAGTTCATTTAAAAGGTTTATTTTATTTCATTTACCGAATTTATTTTTTAAATAGCTTACTTAGATTATTTACAAAAACTGTAATACTCATCCTTTAATGTATTTTTCCCTGTTAACCATGTTATAATCCATGAATTTCAGGTGTTTAAGTAAAAACCTTATGATTAAATAAATGATTATTTTCTAATAACTATTTACCTGTTTTTTATTAAAACAACAATATTAAACATCTTATTTGTCAAATTACAGTGATCATTCTGGTTTTAACTAGGTTTATAATTTTATAATCTTTATAAAAAATTTGACACTGTATAATATCTGGCTGTGATTTTAAATATAAAATCACTTGATCAATTAATACAAACAACAAGGTATGCTGAAAATTGTCAAAATATCTCATTTTTTACCAATAATTTTAAAACCAACTTATTTATTAAATATTTACTTAAGTCACATGTGCTTCAAATGCATTGGGGCTCATTTACTTAATTTGAAAAAAGTTATTTATTTTAAAGCCAATTTTGTACCTTGTAGCCACAACACATAGCAAAATACATATACATACATATTAGCACATCTAAGCACACATATACACTAACACAAAGATACTAAAGCTTTTCAATGGAAACTCTAGCTATAGATTATTAAAAAAACTCAGCAGGTGTTTAAAAAAAGATTTAATGTAAACAGTGATTGTTATCTTAAAACCAGTAGAAAAGCTCTGTAAACTGGAAAACAAAATATTTTTAAGCAAAAAACATATCCTTATCTTTCTTTATAAATGTCACCAAAAACTTAATTATACTCTCTTACTATTCTAATTCTTAGTAACCGTAATTCACAGTGAGAAACCTAGGATTACTTAATTTAACAAGACATGAGTTTAAGATTTTAAATTACTGAAGATAATTATGAGACTAAATTTACCAAATTAATATTTGTAAAGCATGTAAAATTTAAAGTTGACTCAAAAAAATAGATGTACATATTTTTACAAAGTGGTTCATTAAACAGACTTAAGTTGATTGGTGGTTGATTAGATTACTGGCTGTAGAGTGGAGCCATTTAAGAAAAAGGGCCAAGAAAGCATGCAGTTTTTAGTATATAAACTACAATTGTGTATGGAAATGTGCAAAGAAATTAGAAGCCTTCTATAGTAATGACCATTTCCTGTGAACTACCCTCAGCCACCCCTAATGTAGCTTTCAAAGCCACCCCTAACATCGCAGCTTTCATTCACTATTGCACACACCAAGAATGAATCCTCTCACAGTACAATGTAATTCTGGTAGCCTCCAAAGCCAAAAACATTACATAATACAAGAAAACAAAGCTTTATACCTGAGAAGAATCTGCCAGTGATTCTTGAAACCACAAAGGAAGCATGAAAACTCCCAACAGGTTAGTGGCAAGATCCAAAAGGAACTGCCCTCCCCGCCCCCACCCCGGCACCTGATGTGTAGCTGTCTCCTAAAAGAACGGTGGTGTCCTCAGTGCCTCCTGGTGTCCTCAGTGTGTCCTGAGTGTCCCCTGGTGTCCTGAATGCCCCCTGGTGGTTGTGAGCAACCCCTGGTTTACTGAGCACACACTGGTGTCCTGATAGCCCCTTGCTGTTCTGAGCACACCCTGGTGTTCTGACAGCCCCTATAGGTCCGGAGCGATCCCTGGTGTCCTGAGCCCCCCTTATGTCCTCAGCGCCCCCTGGAGGTCCTGAGCACCCACTGGTGTCCTGAGGGCTCCCTGGTGGTTCTCAGTGCCCCCTAGTGTTCTGAGTGACCCCTGCAGTCCTGAGTTCCCCCTGGTGGTTCTGAGCACAGCCTTGTGTTTCTGAGCCCCCCTGGTGTCCTGAGCGCCCCCTGGTGGTTCTGAGCACCCCCTAGTGCCCTGAGTTCCCCCTGGTGTCCTGAGTGCCCCCTGGTGGTTCTGAGCACCCCCTAGTGCCCTGAGTTCCCCATGGTGTGGTGAATGTCCTCTGGCAGTCCTGAGTATCCCTTGGTTGTTCTGAGTGCACCCTGGTGTCCTGAGAGCCCCCTGGTGGTTCTGAGCACCCACCTTCAAAAGATAAACTCAAGAGAGATTCAAGGAAGTAATTATGAAATATCAGTATGTAGCACTTCGCTGAGAAAAGCTTCAACTCGTATTATTTTATGAACCATATGCATAACAAAACTTTGTCCAATTTCTCCACTTTATCACAGGATGAATTTTGATGCCACCTAGTTTAGAGTAGGGGCAAAACTTAAAATCATCTATAGGTCTGAGTGCCACTAACAACCAAAAAAAAATTTCGGCCATTATGAAGTTCTAAGAGATGCCACAATCACAGTGTGGGCTCATAGGTGATGGTATTTTCCCTGAGCATATTCTGTGAAGAGTGGTTATGGTGGCTTTTCCTTCTAATGAGCAGAAGGCAACAGAGAAAGTAGAAACTAATAATCTTTATTAGTCTTGCTAGTGGTCTATCAATTGTGTTGATCTTTTCAAAAAACCAGCTCCTGGATTCATTGATTTTTTGAAGGGTTTTTTTTTTGTGTCTCTATCTCCTTCAGTTCTGCTCTGATCTTAGTTATTTCTTGCCTTCTGCTAGCTTTTGAAGGTGTTTGCTCTTGCTTCTCTGGTTCTTTTAATTGTGATTTTAGGGTGTCAAGTTTAGATCTTTCTTGCTTTCTCTTGTGGGCATTTAGTGCTATAAATTTCCCTCTACACACTGCTTTAAATGTGTCCCAGAGATTCTGGTATGTTGTATCTTTGTCCTCATTGGTTTCAAAGAACATCTTTATTTCTGCCTTTATTTTGTTATGTACCCAGTAGTCGTTCAGGAGCAGGTTGTTCAGTTTCCATGTAGTTGAGCGGTTTTGATTGAGTTCCTTAGTCCTGAGTTCTAGTTTGATTGCACTGTGGTCTGAGAGACAGTTTGTTATAATTTCTGTTCTTTTGCATTTGCTGAGGACTGCTTTACTTCCAATTATGTGGTCAATTTTGAATAAGTGCGATGTGGTGCTGAGAAGAATGTATATTCTGGAATAAGTGCGATGTGGTGCTGAGAAGAATGTATATTCTGTTGATTTGGGGTGAAGAGTTCTGTAGATGTCTATTAGGTTCGCTTGGTGCAGAGTTGAGTTCAATTCCTGGATATCCTTGTTAACTTTCTGTCTTGTTGATTTGTCGAATGTTGACAGTGGGGTGTTAAAGTCTCCCATTGTTACTGTATGGGAGTCTAAGTCTCTTTGTAGGTCTCTAAGGACTTGCTTTATGAATCTGGGTGCTCCTGTAATGGGTGCATATATATTTAGGATAGTTAGCTCTTCCTGATGAATTGATCCCTTTACCATATTTAAAGGCCTTCTTTGTCTGTTTTGATCTTTGTTGGTTTAAAGTCTGTTTTATCAGAGACTAGGATTGCAACCCCTGCTTTTTTTGTTTGTTTGTTTGTTTTCCATTTGCCTGGTAGATCTTCCTGCATCCCTTTATTTTGACCCTATGTTTGTCTCTGCTTGTGAGATGGGTCTCCTGAATACAGCAAACTGATGGGTCATGGCTCTTTATCCAATTTGCCAGTCTGTGTCCTTTAATTGGACCATTTAGTCCATTTACATTTAAGGTTAATATTGTTACGTGTGAACTTGCTCCTGTCATTATGATATTAGCTGGTTATTTTGCTCATTAGTTGATGCAGTTTCTTCCTAGCATCGATGGTCTTTACATTTTGACATGTTTTTGCAATGGCTGGTACCAGTTGTTCCTTTCCATGTTTAGTGCTTCCTTCAGGATCTCTTGTAGGGCAGGCCTGGTGGTGACAAAATCTCTCAGTATTTGCTTGTCTGTAAAGGATTTTATTTCTCCTTCACTTATGAAACATTCCTTCTGAACCTACTCCAATCAACAGAAAAAGAGAGAATCCTCCCTAACTCATTTTATGAGGCCAACATCATCCTGACACCAAAGCCTGGCAGAGACACAACAAAAAAAGAATTTTAAACCAATATCCCTGATGAACATTGATACAAAAATCCTCAATAAAATACTGGCAAACCGAATCCAGCAGCACATCAAAAAGCTTATCCACCATGACCAAGTGGGCTTCATCCCTGGGATGCAAGGCTGGTTCAACATATGCAAATCAATAAACTTAATCCAGCATATAAACAGAACCAAGGACAAAAACCACATGATTATCTCAATAGATGCAGAAAAGGCCTTTGACAAAATTCAACAGCCTTTCATGCTAAAAACTCTCAATAAATTCGGCGTTGATGGAATGTATCTCAAAATAATAAGAACTATTTATGACAAACCCATAGCCAATATCATACTGAATGGGCAAAAACTAGAAGCATTCCCTTTGAAAACTGGCACAAGACAGGGATGCCCTCTCTCACCATTCCTATTCAACATAATGTTGGAAGTTCTGGCTAGGGCAATCAGGCAAGAGAAAGAAATAAAGGGTATTCAGTTAGGAAAAGAAGTCAAATTGTCCCTGTTTGCACATGACATGATTGTATATTTAGAAAACCCCATCGTCTCAGCCCAAAATCTCCTTAAGCTGATAAGCAACTTCCGCAAACTGTCAGGATACAAAATCAATGTGCAAAAATCACAAACATTCTTATACACCAGTAACAGACAAACATAGAGCCAAATCATGTATGAACTCCCATTCACAATAGCTTCAAAGAGAATAAAATACCTAGGAATCCAACTTACAAGGGATGTGAAGGACTTCTTCAAGGAGAACTACAAACCACTGCTCAGTGAAATAAAAGAGGACACAAACAAATGGAAGAACATACCATGCTCATGGATAGGAAGACTCAATATTGTGAAAATGGCCATATTGCCCAAGGTAATTTATGGATTCAATGCCATCCCCATTAAGCTACCAATGACTTTCTTCACAGAATTGGAAAAATCTGCTTTAAAGTTCATATGGAACCAAAAACGACCCCGCATTGCCAAGACAATCCTAAGCCAAAAGAACAAAGCTGGAGGCATCACGTTACCTGACTTCAAACTATACTACAAGGCTACAGTAACCAAAACAGCATGGTGCTGGTACCAAAACAGAGATATAGACCAATGGAACAGAACAGAGTTCTCAGAAATAATACCACACATCTACAGCCATCTGATCTTTGACAAACCTGACAAAAGCAAGAAATGGGGAAAGGATTCCCTATTTAATAAATGGTGCTGGGAAAATTGGCGAGCCATAAGTAGAAAACTGAAACTGGATCCTTTCCTTACTCCTTATACGAAGATTAATTCAAGATGGATTAGAGACTTAAATGTTAGACCTAAAACCATAAAAAGTCTAGAAGAAAGCCTAGGTAATACCATTCAGGACATAGGCATGGGCAAGGACTTCATGTCTAAAATACCAAAAGCAATGGCAACAAAAGCCAAAATTGACAAATGGGATCTAATTAAACGAAAGAGCTTCTGCACAGCAAAAGAAACTACCATCAGAGTGAACAGGCAACCTACAGAATGGGAGAAAATTTTTGCAATCTACTCATCTGACAAAGGACTAATATCCAGAACCTACAAAGAACCCAAACAAATTTACAAGAAAAAAGCAAACAACTCCATCGAAAAGTGGGCAAAGGATATGAACAGACACTTCTCAAAAGAAGACATTCATACAGCCAACAGACACATGAAAAAATGCTCGTCATCACTCGCCTTCAGAGAAAGGCAAATGAGATACCATCTCACACCAGTTAGAATGGCAATCATTAAAAAATCAGGAAACAACAGGTGCTGGAGAGGATGTGGAGAAATAGGAACACTTTTACACTGTTGGTGGGATTGTAAACTAGTTCAACCATTGTGGAAGACAGTGTGGCGACTCCTCAAGGATCTAGAACTAGAAATACCATTTGACCCAGCCATCCCATTACTGGGGATATACCCAAAGGATTATAAATCATGCTGCTATAAAGACACATGCACACTTATGTTCATTGTGGCACTATTCACAATAGCAAAGACTTGGAATCAACCCAAATGTCCATCAGTGACAGACTGGATTAAGAAAATGTGGCACATATACACCGTGGAATACTATGCAGCCATAAAAAGGATGAGTTTGTGTCCTTTGTAGGGACATGGATGCAGCTGGAAACCATCATTCTCAGCAAACTATTGCAAGAACAGAAAACCAAACACTGCATGTTCTCACTTATAGGTGGGAATTGAACAATGAGATCACTTGGACACAGGAAGGGGAACATCACACACCGGGGCCTATTGTGGGGAGGGGGGAGTGGGGGAGGGATAGCATTAGGAGATATACCTAATGTAAATGACGAGTTAATGGGTGCAGCACACCAACATGGCACATGTATACGTATGTAACAAACCTGCACGTTGTGCACATGTCCCCTAGAACTTAAAGTATAATAATAATAAAAATAATAATCAAGAAACAGAAAAAAGTGGTCCAAATTATTTAACAAAAAAGCACTAGGAACTGACACAAATTTAAAGGAGACATATTGATTACCTACTAGAAAATTCAATGTAAACCTTATAAATATATTCATTGAGCTAGGAGAAGAATTCACAAACAACGTGAGAATATTAACAGAGACAAAAAAGGGAGAGAGATGAGATACAATGATTTGTGGCTTACCAGTAGGGATATATTGTCCAGGTGCAGTGGCTCACACCTGTACTCCCAGCACTTTGGGAGGCCAAACTGGGTGGATCACCTAGGTCAGGAGTTCAAGACCAGCCTGGGCAACATGGTGAAACCTCTTCTTTACTAAAAAAGAAAAGAAAAATTAGCTGGGCATAGTGCTCCATGCCTGTAATCCCAACTACTCGGAAGGCTGAGGCAGGAGAATCGCTTGAGCTTGGGCAGCGGAGGTTCCAGTGAGCCAAGATTGTGCCACTGCACTCCAGCCTGGGTGACAGAGTGAGACTAAAAATAAAAATAAAAATAAAAAACTGTAAGGATACATCTGAGCAATGTGTCCTTCAGCACTTTTGTCAGTGTGCAAGGATCATAGAGCGTGCTTACACAAACCTACATGAAATACCCTGCTACACCCAGGCTGTGTGGGAAAGCATAGTGCTCCTAGGTAACAAATCTGTACGTCTTGTAAGTGTAGTGAATACTGTGGGCAGTTGAACCACCATAGTAGATGTTTATACAGATGAACATATCTAAGCATGGAAAAAATGCAGTGAAATACAATATTATAATCTAATGAGACCTTTGTCCTGTATGTGGCCTGTTGTTCACCGAAATATCATGATGTGCACGATTCTATTCAAGTTGCTGAAAATAAAAACAAAGCCAAAAAACTTCCAAGTAAATGTATTACACTGGTTAAAGCTTTTCTTCAGTAATGCAGGATGTTTGAGAAGTTTCCCAAAAAAGCAAAAAGTGGACAAGTTCATTACCACTAGACCTGCCTTAGAGGAATGCCATGTGTCTCTGGTAGGTTCCCCGAGTAATGAAGTAGCTGCATCTGCTCCACTCTGGCATCTGTCTTTTGATAGATTTGTGTAGATTTATTTTCATTTATCCTATGTTACTTCCTTCTATAAATTCCATCACCCTTCCCTTCGTAATTCTGTCTACTAAAGCAACTCATATTTAACTGAACATGCTGGGGTCATTGGAATAAATTTCTATTTTTCCTCCACCAAATCTAATGAGCTGTCTCCAGGGGCATCCATCTCCATTTTCTTTTCTGCCATTCCCATGGGATAATTTCCTTGTTCCTACATGAGTCCAACCCTCATCTTCACATACATGAACTATCCAACCATCACACACCCAGGAACATCTTCAGGAAATGGAAGCTGCCAGCTGCCTATCAGCCTCCACCTGCACACTGATCATTCCTTCAGCTTTCACTCACGCTGGGGGGCTTTCCACCCGAAAGGGCCTTTCACACCCACTCCCAGTACAGTTCTGGGACCCTGTACACCTTCCAGATACAGGTACATATCCATGCCCTTTGTTGTTAATTTTGTTTCATTTATTTAAAATTCACTGGGAAATCACTGATGATGGGAGTGACCAGCCTGTCCATTCCATTTCTGTCCACCGCCTGACAGAGCCACCTGTGCGGTTGACCACCCTAGTGTGCTGTGCTGACGGGGCCATCTAGACACACACAAACACCAGGTGTGTGAGTTATTAGAGGAGGCCAGGGTCAGCAGGTGACTGTGCCCCACAGGACACAGGTCTGTCCTGCAGTAGAGCCTGCATGACCTGGAATTGTACGTGTGCATGACCCGTGGTCTCAGCAGATCAGCTGAAGTCAGCTTCAGGCAATTCCTGTGTAACCTGCCCTGGGTGCCCACAGAGGACAGATGCATGACAAGGATGTAAGGGAATGATGTGGGTTAGGGGAAGTGATGTTCAATTTTTATTGAGGCTCTACTCTGCACCTGGACCTTATGGAAGACTACAAAGAAGAGAACAAGAGTCCAGCCCCCAATAGCTCCTGGTTTAGGGTCAGCTTTAGTGGGATTTTAGAGAGTAGAAGACACAGGGATGGTGCTGGAGTAGTTTTCTGTGGGATACTTTGGGGGAAGCAGAAGGTGGGCAGGAATCAGGACTCCATCTGTCTGGTTCTCATTATCTACATGGATTCTCATAGTGGAAAGTGAGAGACATGACCTAGAACACAGGCCCCAGGGCTGATATCAGAGACACCTGCTAAGTAAATGACTCAGCAGATATGTGGTGGGGTTTTCTTCTTGGATCTATTTTTCTTTCTAAAAATAATTTGAGAGATGTGTCCAGCCTTGGTGGGCTGCTTCTCCCTCCAGGAGACGGAGCTAACACAATTGTATCTGTGAATCTGCTTGGCTTTCCATCAGAAGATACCACAGACTAGGTTGTTTCAAATAACAAATATTAATTTTCTTATTGTTCTGGAGTTTTGAAGTCCAAGATCTAGGTGCAGAAAGGGTTATATTTTTGAGAGGCCTTATCCAGGCTTGCAAAGGGCCAGCTTCTCATGCAGTGCGTCCTCACATGGCCTCTCCTCTGTGTGCATGTGGAGAGAGAGGTCTCTGATGTCTTCCACTTCTCATAAGGACAAGAGTCCTACTGGATTAGGGTCCCACATTTATGGCCGCGGTTAACTTATTTGCCCTTTAAAATCCCTCTCTCCAGATACAGAGCCACTGGGATTGGGGTTTCAGCATATGAACTGAAGGGCAGGACACGATGCAGTAGATGATGCCAATCAAGGGATGGTGAGAAGCCTTAGAATATTTTGCTTGTCAAGAAGGTAAAATGGGCCTTGTGGGAATTTGTTGAAAAAAAGGTGCCAGTGACTGTTAAAAGCTCAATGGTAAACAGGGAAATTTCTCCCTCCTTTCTTGCCTGTAGCAAGGATGTGAGGAAGTAGAACTACAGATAATAAAGAAAGAGGAGCCCTGGGGACAGCTGAGGTGCTGGTGAGGAGGGAGAGCACTGAGCAGATGAGGAAGCCCCGCCCTCCCTGCACCTGCTCCTGACCCGGCCTCCTGCTCTGTGGGCCCCGCGCGCCCCCTGCTGGTCCTGAGCGGCACCTGCGCCCGCCCCCTCCGCCTCCCTGCAGGGAGGTTTGTGTCTGGGCTCACA